>NC_074713.1:500000-767500 GCF_947242115.1 Biomphalaria glabrata | reverse complement strand
TCTGATTAAAAAAAAAAATAAAAAATAAAGGCAATCTGCAAAGGGTTCACACGCGATAATTATAATCAAACTCCATTTGAGTGAGGGCTTGAGAGGTTCCAATCCTCTCTTGCAAAAGCCCTGGACAGAAACCTTGCTGTTTAGCATAGTGCATAGAGGTCGAAAATTTGGTGACACACATAAAAACCAGCGTGCATATCTTTTCTAAACTTATTAAATAAATCATAAGACAGCAAATTAGTATTGCAGTCATAACTAGAAGATAAACCTTTTCGCAATAATAGGCACTCGTCCCTGATCTTCGGAGTCGAATATATTACAATTATGTAAAGAATTGATATACCACAAATGTATTATTTTGTTAATAATACTATTATTTATATACCACAAATTTATTATTGTGTTAATAGAACTATCATTGATATACCCCAAATGTACTTTTTTGTTAATAGTACTATCATTGATATACCACAAATGTACTTTTTTGTTAATAGTACTATCATTGATATACCACAAATGTACTTTTTTGTTAATAGTACTATCATTGATATACCACAAATGTACTTTTTGTTAATAGTACTATGATAGATATATTCCACAAATGTATTTTTTGTTAATAGTACTATCATTGATATATTCCACAAATGTATTTTTTGTTAATAGTACTATCATTGATGTACCACAAATGTACTTTTTGTTAATAGTACTATCATTGATGTACCACAAATGTACTTTTTGTTAATAGTACTATCATTGATACCCCAAATGTACTTTTTGTTAATAGTACTATCATTGATATACCCCAAATGTACTTTTTGTTAATAATACTATCATTGATATACCCCAAATGTAGTTTTTGTTAATAGTACTATCATTGATATACCCCAAATGTATTTTTGTTAATAGTACTATCATTGATATACCCCAAATGTATTTTTGTTAATAGTACTATCATTGATATACCACAAATGTACTTTTTGTTAATAGTACTATCATTGATATACCCCAAATGTATTTTTGTTAATAGTACTATCATTGATATACCACAAATGTACTTTTTGTTAATAGTACTATCATTGATATACCCCAAATGTACTTTTTGTTAATAGTACTATTATTGATATACCACTAATGTACTTTTTGTTAATAGTACTATCATTGATATACCACAAATGTACTTTTTGTTAATAGTACTATCATTGATATACCACTAATGTACTTTTTGTTAATAGTACTATCATTGATATACCACAAATGTATTTTTTTAAAATAATACTATCATTGATATACCACAAATGTATTTATTGTCAATAGTACTAGAATTTCCTCTACTACAAGTAGAAGAATTAGTGATAGATAGGTCAGTCAATCAATCAATCAATCAATCTTAACATTTTTAGGCTTATTATATAGATTGGTAGTTAATTGGCCTTAATTTTTTTTCTTTGTTACTAGTTCATAGGGAAACAATTTACTGCAGTATTTTTAAAGAGAAATCAAACACATTATTACACATCGTGACATTCTAATTTGATAAATTTCGAGCGCTGAATCATCGTCAGTGAGGAATTGTTTTGAATCTGAACTACAACAAGATCTAAACGTCTATAGATACCCAGATTTTACTAGCTCAACCTCTCGCCATATTTATCATCTTAGTTTAAGACTTTGCGCAACATTCTTGTGTTTTTTTTTCTTTCAACCTCTGCGGGGGCGCTTAGACAATGTTTCTTTCCCTGCAATGCCCCGAATATTAAGCTCCGTTTCCCCTGGAGTAATATCGCTCCACAAATCATCATTGACCTAAGTCGTCCCCCCCCCCCCCCCCCCAAAACATCTCCCAGTGCTATCCCATTACTTGTGTGGCCAGGATGGAAAACGATTGTTTCGCATGTATTCCTGCAAAAGGAGACTCTCTGTTTAACAGACGGCGAAATTTATTCCTTTTCAGCGAAAGCTGTATTATAATGTAAAACAGTGGTTCTTAAGCTTCTGTGACCCCACTCTTGTAAGAGGGAATACCGCATTCATTGCACTTCCTTTATACCTAGCTGGGTAGGCGAGTGTTGGGATCCGGGACTGAAATGTATTTCTCTGGCGTCAAAAACAAAACTATTCATTCTATAAAAAAACACGCAATATATTTAAAAAAAAAAAACATATTTCAAAAATGCAAATCTCATGTAAAGGGGAAGAACTCCGCCCTTAAAACTACATCTATCAATAATGTACAAGCTATTTCCCTTACTAGATATCAAACAAATTAATTAATTAATTAATTACCGATAATTAACTAATCGAGTATAAAAAAAATATTCATGTTTTGTTAGGCCCCAATAAATAATTAAAATATCAACTTGATCGGATGATGCTAAAGAGAGAAATAGCGTTAACAATTAATTAAGGGGACTAAACCCAACACATTTAGCCATATCTGTGAATACCGAAGGATTGGTTTCCCTTGTTGGCATCAAACCAAAAAAAATTACCAGTAATAAATTGTCGAATTGGTTACTTTTTAAAAATTGATTCATGCTTTGTCTATACCAATGAATAATTGTGCGAGGTTTCAACTTGATCCAAGAATGTGTGTAAGAGAAATAACATGTGTACAGCCAGATGGGCCGATAGAATGACAGACAGACAGACGGACAGGATGAGTTGATAAAAGGTTTGTAAAAAAAAAAAAAGGTCAAGTTAAGTTGAATAAAGTGGTAACAGTAGAGAGCCTGTTGTTTTAAAGCAAAAGTAGTCATATAGACGATGTATGACACTCGCAAGAAATTCGACCTGTCCAACATGAGAAAGTCGAATAGAATCTTATCTTATAAATTACAGACCTTCCTCCAAAAGAGAAGATAATTACGTAACCTAGTAATACATGTTTATTACAGAATCAGCAAAGTCATTGTTTTTCCAGGATATTTTCTCGCCGGGGGGGGGGGGGGGGGGCGGAGGCGGAGTTTAAAAAAATCCATTTTCTAAAAATCTTAACATTTATTAGTTATTAAGAGCAATTATCGCTCTATAAGATGTATGAAGGAGGTATTGTCTTTTTAAAGTTGTTGTTTTTTTTAATGTTAATCTTGTTTTTTTCTCTGTTGCAAAAATAAGTTTAGGAAAAATTGTAACACAGGAAATGGTGTCAACTTTACTTGATGGGGCATTCTAATAGAGATAATTAAATACAGTTCAAACACATTTTATTTTTGTAACTTGAGAAATAATTGTAATGACTTCGCCCCCCCCCCCCTTTTTTTTTTTCTATTAACGCGCCCCGCAGTTTGAGAAGCACTGACGTAGAGAGAGACTGTGTTGTTTACTGAAATAGAGCGGCAGACGATATTCCCTCTACCAAGTACGCCTGCACCCAGAGTGATTTTAAACACGAGATCTGTGGTTTAAAAAATATCCAGAAAGCTGTTCGTGACTCGCCCCTTGTGGATAGTGGTTTTTCAGTGGTCATTTCTTGTTGGCCGTGTCTTACCCCCCCTTGTGGATAGTGGTTTTTCAGTGGTCATTTCTTGTTGGTCGTGTTTCTGTCACTACTTTGATCGAGAAGCAGCAGACGAAGAGTTTATAATTTGGCTAAAATATTGCAGGCAGACGACATCCTGTCGTAACCGGAACAAGAACGTAGCAGACTATGTAATAACCTTGACTTTGTCGTAGATCTATCGGAATACAATCCTATGCTTAAATTATATCTTCTAATGGCCTTTCGTGAACGACTTTTTGACACCGTTATCTATCTATCTATCTATCTATCTATCTATCTATCTATCTATCTATCTATCTATCTATCTATCTATCTATCTATGTATCTATGTATCTATGTATCTATCTATCTATGTATCTATGTATCTATCTATGTATCTATCTATCTATCTATCTATCTATCTATCTATCTATCTATCTATCTATGTATCTATGTATCTATCTATGTATCTATGTATCTATCTATCTATCTATCTATGTATCTATCTATCTATGTATCTATGTATCTATCTATCTATCTATCTATCTATCTATCTATCTATCTATCTATGTATCTATGTATCTATCTATCTATCTATCTATCTATGTATCTATGTATCTATCTATGTATCTATCTATCTATCTATCTATCTATCTATCTATCTATCTATCTATCTATCTATCTATCTATCTATCTATCTATCTATCTATCTATGTATCTATGTATCTATCTATGTATCTATCTATCTATCTATCTATCTATGTATCTATGTATCTATCTATCTATCTATCTATCTATCTATCTATCTATCTATCTATCTATCTATCTATCATATCTATCTATCTATCTATCTATCTATCTATCTATCTATCTATCTATCTATCTATCATATCTATCTATCTATCTATCTATGTATCTATGTATCTATGTATCTATCTATGTATCTATCTATGTATCTATCTATCTATCTATCTATCTATCTATCTATCTATCTATCTATCTGTCACTGTAGATTTATTGCTGGTCGGTGTCACTAGATTTTATCTTCCACTGTTGATGGTGAATGTCCCTGAACATAAAACTTTAAAACTATTGATGGTCCTTGCTTCTAGACAAGATGTAGTTGGTCTCTGTCTCCCCTCTCTCTTTCTCTCTCTCTTTCTGTCTCTCTTTCTGACTCTCTTTCTGTCTCTCTTTCTGTCTCTCATCCTGTCTCTCTTTCTATCTCTCTTTTTGTCTCTCTCTCTTTCTGTCATCTCTTTCTGTCTCTCTTTCTGTCTCTCATCCTGTCTCTCTTTCTATCTCTCTTTCTGCCTCTCTCTCTTTCTGTCTCTCTTTCTGTCTCACTCTCGTCTTTCTTTTTCTACCTTCTTTACCCCTTCCCTCTCTCCTCTCTGTTTCTATGTCTTCTTCTCTTCTCCTCACCCTCCCTATTCCCCCTTTCTGTCTCTATCCCTCCCCTCTCTTTGTCTCTCTCATACCTCCTTACTGATAACTATCTTCCACTTGTTACTAAGTATACATCTTACAGTTCTAAAAGCTTTTTAAGACTGCCACGTGACATATCACGTGATCTGTACAACCCACGAGGGACCAAGTCACTAATTTTTTATTAAAAGCCTCACGAAAATCAAAGCTTGAAACTACCAATCATTTCAAGTTATGCCGACATCATTGAACCAATGAAAACACTTGCAGGAAATCAGCAGACGATCATTTTTATAAAAAAAAACACAGCAGGGCATATCCATACAATAGAGATTAAAGAGAGAGAGAGAGAGAGAGAGAGGGAGGGAGGGAGAGAGAGAGTGAGAGAAAGCTACAGTCTTGAAAGAAAAAAATATTCCAAAATATTTAGTACATTAGACTATTTCACGTGGATTTTTAAATAGATCTATAAGCCGGAAGTGACGTTAGCCTCGTCCTCGGCATTTCGTATATTCCAGTCTTATTCTTCAGTCTCCAGACCAATGGGTCTCACTTTGAGACTTGAATATGACGTATTGTGTTACATAGGTGAACTAGACATGACATTCTATATGTTGTAGACCTATAATAAAACACACAAACACACATATTTATACATACATCAGGTTATGTTTTTATAGAGAGCACAGTATGTTACAGAGTGAATAAAACGCAGCTACCTGGCAAGAGGGCTTGAGTTTGAATACAAATAAAATCACCAATCACCTTTATTTGCATAGGAGATGATATCGCGTAACTCTTCTCTGCCAAAAAGTTAAATTTGTTAGAATATATTTCCAGAAAATTAAAAGCAGCTCTATACGATCGTACGTTTACAGTATCACTTGAAAAAAAAAGGTTTTGTAGTTATCTATTGCTAGTTTTAAACATTTCTCTCTACCTACCAAGTATAAAGGGGACTAATTCAACTTATAGCACCACATCATTCAAGTACAATTCCATTCCCTTGTTCAACATACCAAACAAAATAATTATTACCAATAGTTAATTAACTAATTGGTTGTTTTTTTTTTTATTACTTCTTGTTTTGTCAAGTGAAAGGAAAAAAAATTATGCAAAGTGTCAGCTTGACCTGAGACTGGGTGTGGGAGAAATAACGACTACACACTTTTTACCAGACAGACAGACAGACAAAGTGAGCAGACATAACTTTGTAAAAACAAATACAGAGCCAGTAAGAAATTCTCTTGAGTCCCAGAAGGTCACCATGTTACTAGTGTACTAACTAATAGCAGTGGATTCTGCATTCTCTTTTAACAATTAATACACCACTTATCAATAATTTGGAAAGGTCAAGCCTGGGGAGAAAAAAAAAGGGAGGGGGGGGGGGAAAGAGTTCAGGCGCGGAGGTAAGTTTCGAGTTCGCTCTAGACCTAGGTCTATGACATTTCTAAATAACAACAAATTAAAAGCCGTAAATATAATTTCTGCCGAAATCAATGAGACAGGCGCATAAAAATATCATACGAAAAAAAAAACAACAACGACAAAATCAATGCAGCAGACACGTTTCTCGTGGTTATCGTCTGCAAGTAAGTTGTCCCCCTAATCCTATTACAATGCATTCTGTGTAATTACATTGTAGACACGGCGACTAGGTGTGGCTTTAGATAGGTCTAGTTCTTGAAATAGTTCAGTAGAACATTGACATTTTTTGGTAATGCACACTCCATTCTACCAGATAACAATGATGCAATTATAGATAACATGCCGTTCTCTTTGATAGGATTTGCGGGATTATTCTAGTTTAAAAAAAGCGTCTAGCGACCGATTTTATAAAACATTTTTTTTTCCATTTAATATAGCACGAACTAAAACTCAAGTCTGCTACGAAATTGGAAAACAGGAGATGAAGCGTATTGATTGGTTAAAATTGTGAGACACGCGGAGAAGACATAGAAAAAAAAAATCCGTGTAGCTCTAAAACTCTAAAACAAACAAACATTTTTTTTTTCGTTGTGGAATAAAAAGCAAAATGTAGTTTCAGGTTCAAAGGTGTGAAATCCAACGGCTTCCGGACCCAGTTGGTCAGATCGAGGTTTCCTAAACTATTTGCTGATACATTTTTTTTAAAAGCTTAAGTCTTTCCAGAATGTAAATGGAGAACATTGCTCTAAATAAACAAGGTTATAAAGAGAGGTTGTGTTGTCACCCAAACTCAGTGGCGGACCCCGATGGATCCAGCCATGGGACATGTGATTGTTAAGCAGTGCAGGTGGAGAATGTTGTTGTAAATGAAATTTTTTTAAAAAAGCTTTGCAAATTTCGAAAGACACTCTATCTATTTGATATAGAAATATAGTCATGTACTCTTCTAGTGCACTCGGTGATTCGCTAATAGAATGCATCGAGGGCTATAGTTCTAGCATCATAGATATTTCTCATGGTGCACACTCTATGCGATGTGCTATCTGATAGATCTATGTGCTATTGAAATGTGCGTGTGGTGATCTGTGTTCCAGCACATCAAAGTGTTCTGATGCTGTACATTGGTTATGGTGACTTAATGGCGTGTACGCTGTGATGTGCTGCTGCCGTGTCCTGAAGCCAGTGTGTACAAAGTATTCTGATGCTGTACATTGATTATGGTGACCTAACGGTGTGTACGCTGTGATGTGCTGCTGCCGTGTCCTGAAGCCAGTGTGTACATTCACCATACATGTGTACTTGTTAAGTCGAGTGTGTTTATCCACGAAGCGTGTTCCATTGTTAGCGTCACCAGAGATCAAAACATTGGATAAGCGACTATGTTCAAATTCATTGTTTATGGTTACATCTTAACTTTTTTAGTGCTTCCTAGTGAGACAGTTTTCATTGGACATTTGCCCGATCAGACTCAAGGTAATTTAAATCCAATGCAAGGTAAGTACTAGAACACACATCGTCTGGTTTCACTTATATTACCAATCGTAATATGGACAATGTACCAAGTTTTACTATATATTTTTACAATTCATTTTAATCACAACAAAAATAAAATCGTTGATACTTGGATGGAGTTTTTACATAGTAAACTTCACCGCATTATTTGACGAAGGCCTTTTTTGGCGCAACAGAATAACTAGGTTGCAGAGTTCTTGTTTCTTTTTTAATTACTAAAATAATGTCTATTAGCGGCCCCCGAAAGGCGAAAAGACGCTATTAGTTTTGTGTGAAATGTCTGTCCGTCCGTCTGTCTGTCCGTCCGTCCCGTTTAGATCTCGTAAACTAGAAAAGATAGTGAAAATCAGACATTATAATATTAAAAGTTCTTAAGCAACGGCTACTTTTGTATTTTCTAAAAGCGAAAAGTCTAATTTTTTAAATCACTTATGCAAGCATTTTTTTCATAAAAATACACCACTTTTACAACTATTCACTATTAATAGTAACAAACACTTGAGGATCTTTAGTAGATGAAAAAATTATGTACCATATTCTATGTATATGATTTTTTTTAAATTATATATATATTATATATATATATATATAATATATATATATATATATATATATTATATATATATATATATATATATATATATATATATATATATATATATATATATATATATATATATATATATATATATATATATATATATATATATTGTTAAGTTATGTAAGTTTTGTTATACTAAGTACTATATTTACACACGCAAAATGGTTACTATTTTTTAAAGAGAAACAATCTATTTAGTATGCATATTAGTCAAACATAATGTAAAACAACATTAAATAAGTAATTTTCCATATTATCATTTGAACTGTGATGCCACGAGAAACAAACAGAACACCTAACCAAAGAAACAAAAAAAACTTTTGGATTTTTTTTTTACGGAAATGTTTTATTCTTGAGGAATAAGAGATTGGCCCTTTACAAAACAATTAGATCAATTAGATATTCATTATATGACATCAATTAAGCCAGGTTCACATCTAACTTCACATTTACTTTCACCTATCCTTTGGTGTGCTGGACCGCTGGGGCACCACACAAAGAGGGCGACTGCTGTCAATCAAACCAAGAACGAAGCGGTACAAAAACTCGTTGGTACCTCACTCGGTCAGACTCTGTCACCGCCACTCATTGATCAGGGAACAGGAAATGCACCAAGATACCTGTGTGTAGTCGCTGAATGAACTCTTTATGTTGTCTATTGTATTTATGTGTATTTTTCTGTTGTGTTGTCTTTATATGAAAAAAGAGTCCTTGGTATCACAAACAATTTTCGTAAGGATCAATAAAGCAGTCTTAGTCTTAGATCTGTTAACCTTTTTTTTTCTCCATTATTTTCTGTCATTTGTCTTTGATAGAATTTCAATCTGATAATATTAATATCTGCCTTTTTACCTGCCTGGGTGGACCATTTCGGGGGCCGATTTTCAGTTTGTGTTTCCACACAATCTGTCTTTGTAACCTTGTTTTTTTTTTTTAATTTTGTTCCAATATTGGCTTCTTTTATTCATTGAAATACTGACCTTTTTATTCATTGTAATTCTTTAATATATGGATTCTGTTGATATCGGCCACCTGACGGTAGGACTATTAGATTACTTAAGGGTTAATACCTCGTCCTGGCCACGGGATAAAAGCCCTCCATGGGTCAAAGAATCATGAAACTAGTGAAAGGGAAATTTCTCGACTCTTAATGATACTTCCAGTGAGGTAAAGTTACCTATGGTACTTCGAACTTTCAAAGTAGCCTGAGATGAACTCCAATTGGTGACAAGGCAGGGCCCTGGAAAAGCATTCTGCTGTGTGGCGTAGTGCCTCATAGCTTACATACAAATTAAGTGTTCCACCGGATACGTCTCCCCGCAGCTTGCGGAGCTGCGGAAACTCTTGCAAGACGTGCGTTACCGTCTCTTCTGATTCCCCACAGTGTCGGCAACGAGCATCAAAATTTGGCCGGAACCGGGCGAAGTACGCACCAATGGGGCAGTGTCCCGTACGCCACTGGGCTATTATCGTTTGTTCCAATCTTTTTAGCCTCCACCACGGATCCTCTCGATTTGGGCGACGCATGTGCTGCCAGACTCCCCTGGCAGTTTCGTAGTCGTCCCAGGATTTCAACCATTTTTCATGTAACCACTCTCGCATAACTGTGGTAGCCTGTTGAAACGTACTTGGTGTTTCGAAAGCGGGCACGGCCAGCGCTCCTTCTCGTGCTAGAGCATCAGCCACGGCATTGCCCCTCACGCCGCAGTGCGAGGGCACCCACTGCATAAAGATGACAGCTCCAATTTCCAAAGTAGCCAGATTTTTAACAAAATGTATCCTGTATCTTTCTTCTTGTCTTTTTAATCATTTTCCTTAAACACATTCAAATTTGTTTTCATTCGGCTATGAGCGTAAAGATGATGATGAGGGTGGCAAATAGTGGTATGTGGATGGTGGTGACGTTAGTGATGATGAGGATGACGATGAGGATGATGATGAGGATGACAATGCGGTTGTTCGTGCACATTACACCAATACGTGGTTTGTGAACGGTCCGGTAGAGTAATATCAAGATGTAAATTGTGTCTGTAGTCCTAAGTATGTCAATATCTAAGGACAATAACTCGGATATCAGCTTGACTAGATCGCGCATGCGTGATTTATAAGTAGACGCTAGCCCTATATGTGTTACATAAGGACTGTATGTTTCTCGGATATGACGTTTGTATGGGAGGGGGAGAGGAAAGGGAGATAACTGCAATTACTGTAGTCTCCCTTTTCGAGGGTTCGTCAATCCCGTGGAAATGTTTAAATATCTTCTGAGGGTACAAAATTTCATGTGTCTGATCTGATATTCTAGATATTCCGCCTCAGAGGCGGCCTTAGGGGGTGGTGAGTGAGGAAACCGCCCGATGTCTCGCGCCTTCGGTCCCCCTGTTAAGAGAATCCTTTGCCCATACAGGGGTGCAGTGGCTGGGTGGTTAAGTGCTTGGTTTCCGAACCTGGGGTCCCGGGTTCGAATCTCGGTGAAAACTGGGATTTTGAATTTCGGAATTTTTAAGGCACCCCTGAGTCCACCCAGCTCTAATGGGTGCCCGACTTAAGAGAGTAAAGTAAAGGCGGTTGGTCGTTGTGCTGGCAGCTGGTCCTATAGTACACTGCTCGTGAACCTATAATATATTCGACCTACACAAAGTCGATAAATATATACAAATACAATCTTTTAAATCGATTTTCCAGCTTTCAATAATACCTCGTTTTCTTTACTGTTAAGTAATAGATCTACTTATGCTATGTCCTCCTTGACCGGAAAGCAGACTTGGTTTGGTGTCTGCTAGTTTTTTGAGGCATTTAGCTGTCTTTTAGAATCATGCCTTCGTGTCTAGTGTTGAGAATGCAGCTAGTGACCCGTGACTGTGTAGTCTGGCTTCAGTTCATTGATTTCCATCTACTGCGTGTTGCTTCTTTGAAGTCAGTGTGCTCTAGGCTGACTATTTGCTGACCATATTCCATTCACGGCCCGGACGTCTAGACACGCTATCAACTAACGAATTCCATATAATTAGCTTCGTTGGCTGCGAACAAGAACACAGGCCAATTAGTTTAGGCCATTTTTATTCTATTATGATGAGTTGCGTCCCCTTGATTTGTTCTCTCACGGTCTGCTGGGTGTTGTCATGGCCAGATGGATGAGACTACAAATTGCTTCCCCTTTGATTGCGTCACAATGTCAAGACTAACTAACCTGAAAAATAACTCCTCCGAAAAAATTCGTCATTGTTACGACAGGGGCGTGGCAAACATGGTGCAAAGGGGTTCAATGCATCTAGGTCTGTCATATTTAATCTTTACAGGGGCGTGGCAAGCATGGTGCAAAGGGGTTCAATGCACCTGAGTCTGTCACATTCAATCTTTACAGGAGCGTGGCAAGCATGTTTCAAAGGGTTCAATGCACCTGGGTCTTTAAGTTTATAGTGTTGGCGCATGTTATGGAATGTGTGTGTGTTTCCAAGGTGATGATGAAGAAAGGGAGCATTAATTGTTAGTCTTGTAGAATGATGCAGGATGGGGCCCTTTCATAATCTGTGCTAAGAACGGAACACATCTCTAGGTTTCTAGGCTGTAAGGACGCGTCTTAGTGGTGAGTTAATTTTTGTTTAAAATGCCGTTTTAAATTACTATTAGAGTCTACTACATTTATTTCATTTCAAGTTGATTTTGTCCAGAATATAATAAAAGTTGATAATTAGTGGGTTTTTTTTTTCAAGAAGTCTTTCAAGCGATTTCAAGTTCTACAATTAAAATTATAATACGCCTACAACGGTTTAGTTCTATGAACTACTCAATATAGAAAGCGAACGAGCGATTACCAATAAGGCACTATCATATCCTTGAACTTGGGCTCAAGGTTACCCTACTACACCACTGTGAGGATAGCAAGTAGAATTTGCATATATAATTCTCTAAGTCGTCCAACCATGCGAGCCAAGACGCACGCTCTCCGACTCTCTAACCCTCGATGAAAAATTCATGGAAAGATAACTCTTTTATTTCTGCAAGTCGGACTAGAGTTACCCCACGTAACTTTTGCGGCAAAAAAGAGCTCGGCTCAAAAAGAAAGGAGAGAGAGAGAGGGGGGGGGGAGAACAAGTAATTTTCTCTGTATATATAATTCTCTACGTCGTCCAACCACCCACCCCGTTTGGACAGCTGTGTCTTTCAGGAAGTGTTCAGCCATCACTAAATAGCGGCGTATGCTACGCCGCGGGTCGGCTCGCTTTCTTTATTTAGCATTGTTAGCCACACATTGTTGTGTTGTTGTGTTGACAAATATAAGCGTTTGATCCTTGGGCACTTTGCAAACCCTTGTTCAGTTACTTTCCACGATTACAACTAACTCTGGTTCTCTCAGAGTATTGCCACATAATTGGCTTAAGTACGTTAAAACTATCAGCCAAAAACCACTAACCTCTTGTGATGCTTTTAATATGTTCCAGTCCGGCAAAAATAACTTAATTACGTAAGACTAATTACCCTAAGAATAAATGGCTGTTTATCTCCGGTAAAATAGTAAAACAGCATTTAGAAACTAAAACCCCTGTCTTCTAAAATAAAATCTCTCTCTTTCTCTCGCCTCGAAACATCATGCGCACACAGCTAATATCAACTCTCTTTGCCTGTCTGTCTGTCTGTCTGGTAAATTTTTTGTACACTTTATTTCTCCTACATCCATTCCAGGATCAAGTTGAAACTTTACAAAACATAAATCAATCAATAATTTAATCAATAAGTGTATTTATTATTGTTAATTTAATATTCTGTTTGGTATCTAAAACGGGAAATAAATGCTACTAATATAGAAGTGGCTGTATATGTGGATTTATTTCCCTTAATTACGTTTAATACACGTTTTTTTCTCCCACTTCCCGTTCTCGGATTAAGTTAAAATTGTGCCTAATTATTTATTGTCGATGGCAGTACAAGAAACAATAAAAAAATGACCAATCAATAAATCAGTTAGCGGTAAATAATTAAATTTGCTTCCTATATAAAAAGGAAACTTATTCTTACAGTATCGTTCCCTTAGATATGACTTTTTAAAAATTGTGTTTGTAAACCCTCCTAATTTCCTCGAGAGTACGTTGACCACGAAATTCGTATTGTCGATGGTCAGTTTCTTCCTATAGAAACTACCGTAAGACTGAAATAAGGGATCTAAAAGTTTAGACCTTATTGATCTTACTCTCTAAGTCTTGAATTGTGACAGGGAAGTACAGATGAATATTAAAGCGACCTTTCTAATGGCTGTAAATTTTTTGACACGCTTTTATCGTTGTTACAGATTTCTATTATATCTAGAACTATAGAAACTACCTCACGAAGTCAAGGTCCCCGGGGTTCACTTAATAGCTCGGTCAAAATAAACACAGAACTTTATTACCCTTGATCGCATATATCACACACTGGCCTCTGGCCTTGTCTAAAAAAACGAACACACTTCCGGTTATTCGCGTATACGCTCCACCTAACATATTTCCCCCTTTCAGACCTTGTGGTCTCTAGGGCAGATGATATAAAGGTCATCTGATTCTGTGGCCTACGGATAACAAGGGTGTCATGTGACCAGCACAACGACCAACCGCCTTTACTTTTTCCCAACTTATGTTAGGTACCCATTAGAGCTGGGTGGACTCAGAGGCGCCCAAAAATCCCGAAATTAAAAATCCCAGTTTTAACCAGGATTCGAACCCGGGACTCCCGGTTCAGAAGCCAAGCGCTTTAACGCTCAGCCTCCGCGCCACCTAACATATATAAGTAAATTCACCCGTGACAACCATTTTTGTCTTTCTGTAAACCCCCTAAACAAAAAAATTAAGAAATTTGTCATGAATCTTTTGTTGTCTGCAGTATTTGAAAATTACCGCCTTTCAGAAGACGATGAATTATTTCCTAGCTGTCCCAAGACGTTATGTCATACCATCGCAACGAAATACACAAGAAATCCAAACAGGCAAAATTCACTGTTTAAAATCTCTACAGAAATCACGTGACGCCTTCTGTTTAAAGACGTGTCAAAAATGAGGCCAATTTATTCGTATGTGATTTTATTTTTCGGAAAAATCTGGCAATAGACAAAGAGAAGATAATCCTTTATTGATACAGCTATAGTCCAATGTGTTCCATTGTAAAATAAAAAATTGACTACGAAAAAGTGTGCTCATATGTGTTTGTGTGTGTCACATGACTTCACATTTACCAATTACATTTCATTAATTAAATATTTTTGACTATTTATAGAATTTCAAATTTTTTTTTCTTTTGTGAAAAAAAAAATAAAATTTTCCCGACCTTTTCCCTTTATACAAAAAGTACCGGATTGGATACAAAACTCTAAACTCGTAACTAGATGTCTCTATCGCAAACAATGAAGACGACACCCTATAATTAGTGTCATTCCACTAGTAATAAGACTTAAATAGTGTGGTTTAGAGTAGAACTCTCCCATTGAAAAGATCGATAATTGTCTCCTACTATTGATTGTTCCAGTAATACTTTACTTCAACATTTATAGTAGCTCTCCAAAACTCTGTGCGGTCTTGAGCTCTTGGCGCTGTTTGGTTTAAACCAGTGCTTCCCAAACTATTTCCTTAACTCTTTCTCTCCGAACTGACGATACCAGCGTTGATTCCACCAGAATGTGGTAAATAATTACGGAGAGAAAGAGTTAAGGGAACACTTCGCAAAATCTGAGTATTTCGCGGAACACTTTGCTTATCTTTTTTTTTTTTTTTGGAGAGATTACTATCACGTGGTGGCCTGCTCATGAATTATTCCAGTGGTGTGTGGGGCACCTATTCAGGCCTTGAGGAGCGCTAGGGGTTACGCTGTACACAGTTTGGGAAACACTGTTTGCGCTTTAGGTTGTCTTTGTTTCCAGGACTCTACAGGGAAGCAGAGGTTTCATCTGGTTCTGTTTGCGGTAAAGATGTTTGCTTGAGTACATGATGTGGTAGTAGAAGGAGGGGGGGGGACGTCAATGCTGGACAGGCTTTTATCGCCTCGTGGGGGGGGGGATGTCAATGCTGGACAGGCTCTTATCGCCTCATTTCAAAGCAGTTCAAAATTTGTATAAAGGCTAAAGTATACTATAGAGTCTATTCTACCTGGTCGAGTGGCATGCGCTCTGAACTGTCGTCTAAATGGTCCTAGGTTCGAACCCTGCCCACCGCCATCTTCCGCCGTCCTGCTGGAGTTTCTGTTTTTTTTTTTGTCATACTTTTGACAATTCTTTAGAAATTAAGATTATTGCATTTTAACCCAAACCTCCCTCAGGATGAAAAAGGGGGGGGGGGGTGCGATCGACAGTGTTCGAATTGGGATCATATAGACAACAGCTATTTAGTAAACATTATAATTGGTCGTTTCTATTCATCAAGAACACAACCAATTCTGTTTCAACAAAAAAATTTTTGCTTGATATTTATCTCATTAGGTTTTCAATGCCAAAAATCTATGCCATACCTCAACATTTCTATGTGTTTCAATGGTCGAAACCATTTCTTTGTGTTTCAAAGGTCGTCCTAATGATTTGTCTTGCACTTAATGTTACGACATTTTCTGGTGTTCTTGGTTTTCACTTGTCTATTCCGTCCACTTAGTGCAGACATCTTGGTCCAAAATAAAACGCCTTGCAAAGCATTTTTCCCAATAATTCAAGCATTGATTTCACATCGCCAAGTGTTGCGCGCCATTGTTCAGGAGGAAACAACTATAGAAAGTAGCTTGGAGGAAATGATGTCCCTTTTCCGGAAACATTTTTAAAGTAACGTCCCTTGGAGAGAGTTCTGCACTAGGGTGTATAGTGGACATTATGTCTGGGCATCGACATGAGTGGCCTTGACGTCTTCGTGGTTGGGTTTTTCTGGTGCAGTGCTAATTAATCACGTGACATAAAACTCGCTTCTCTAATGATCCAAGTCACCCTTTCATCTTTGAAAACATTGACACTTGTACATGAAGGGGTTTAGTGAAGGGACAAAGGGACCAAATTGAGTTAAACTTTTGCCTGTTGTAAGTTTAACAAAAAAATTTTTCCGGCATTTTACGTCTGCAGAAATCGTTCCCCCTTAAAACTTTTGATGTTGTTAAATCGAAACTCTCAAGTTCGGCCGCAACTTGTCCATTTAAAATCAGCCTTGTTTGAAATAATGAATCACAGAGAACAATTGAAATTGATAGTTGAATAATCTCATTGCTTAAGAATATATTAGGATTGATTTGTAGCCTTAACAAGCACAATGGATTCTTCCATTATTATGACACAATCTCATGACACAATTTGATGACACAATCTCATGACACAATGTGATGACACAATCTCATGACACAATTTCATGACACAATCTCATGACACAATTTCATGACACAATCTCATGACACAATTTGATGACACAATCTCATGACACAATCTCATGACACAATCTGATGACACATTCTCATGACACAATCTGATGACACAATCTCATGACACATTCTCATGACACAATCTCATGACACAATTTGATGACACAATCTGATGACACAATCTGATGACACAATCTCATGACACAATCTGATGACACATTCTCATGACACAATCTCATGACACAATTTGATGACACAATCTGATGACACAATCTGACGACAAAATTTGATGACACAATCGCATGACACAATCACATGACACATTCTCATGACATATTCTCATGACACATTCTCATGACACAATCTCTTGACTCAATCTCTTGACACAGTCATTCACGCAACGAAACAGAGGCTTAAGAGGTCACAAGCAAAACATTATGTTAGAAAACGGGGTGGGCGTTAAAATGCGGGTAATTTTAATGGAAGTAAAAATAAATAAGCAAATCTATATTTAAAAAAAAAAAAAAACTAAGTGAAGAACTCCACTTTTACTACTACCACTACTACTACTATATAACTCAATAACACAATATTTCCCTTTTTCGATATTTAACTAAACAATTAATTATCAATAATTATCCAATTGTTTAATTTTTTTGATTGATTCATGTTTGTAAGGCACAATAAATAATTGTGGAAAGTTTCAATTTGATCCGAGAATGGGTGGTGGAGAAATAACGTGTACAAACAAAACCCCACATATTTAGCCATATCACTTAGAACTGAAGGATTAATTTCCCTTGTTGGTATCAAACAAAATTATTAATAACCAGTAATTGGTAGACTAATTGGAGTTGTTTTTTTAGCGGCCCCCGAAAGGGGAAAAGACGCTATTAGTTTTGTGCGAAATGTCTGTCCGTCTGACCGTCTGTCCGTCCGTCCCGTTTAGATCTCGTAAACTAGAAAAGATAGTGAAAATCCGACATCACAATATTTTAGGCCATTCAAAGTTCTGATGCAACGGCTACTTTTTTTTTTCTGAAAGTGAAAAATCTAATTTTTAAAATCATTTATGCAAGCAGTTTTTTTTTAAATAGAAAAGGCTAATTAGTATGCATTATAAGTTAGACCTAATTTAAAACGAATAGTAATCTTGTAAACTTCATTTTCCTGAATTTTCTTTTATATTGCGGTAATATAAAAATGTTATAGTTATGAAGTATTCTTTGTATTATTACTAATATAAACTAATATGTTATGTGTTTTCTTTAAAAAGTCTACTCGATGTCCATGATGAAAATCATGAATTGTGCTTTTGAAACTATGCCTTCACAAAATTTTCTTTTTTATTAAATATTCTTTGTATTATTAGTGATATAAAATAATATATTATGTCTTTTCTTTTGAATAAAATCTTATTTAAAAAAAAAAAAAAAAAAAAAAAGACATCAGTTAGGCCAGAGGAGGCGCGGTGGCTGAGTGGTAAAGCGCTTGGCTTCCGAACCAGGGGTCGCGGGTTCGAATCCTGGTGAAGATTGGGATTTTCAACTTTGGAATCTTTGGGCGCCTCTGAGTCCACTCAACTCTAATGGATACCTGACATTAGTTGGGGAAAAGTAAAGGCGGTTGGTCGTTGTGCTGGCTACATGACACCCTCGTTAACCGTAGGCCACAAAAACAGATGAACTTTACATCAGCTGCCCTATAGACCATAAGGTCTGAAAGGGGAACTAGTTAGGCCAGGTTCACATCTAACTTTCCATTCACTTTCACCTATCCTTTGATCTGCGGGACCGTTGGGGCACTACACAAGATCTGTTAGCATTCTTTCTCCATTCTATCTCTCATTTGTCTTTGATATAATTTCATTTGGATGTTCTTTCTGAAAATATTGAAGACTGACTGGGTGGACCACTTCGGGGGCCGATTTTGAGTTTGTGTTTCCATACAAAACTTTTATTAATTCATGATTTATTAGATACAATAAATTATTGTGGAAAGTTTCAACTTGATCCGAGAATTTGTATACTACGAGTGACGTGTTCAGCATTTTTATCTGACAGTCAGAGTCTAATATTTAAAAAAATTACAAAATTAAAAGATGAAATGCCAATGTGGCAATGTCATGAAAATAAAACGGATCTGACCAATCGTAGCTCAACTAGTATGACGTCATCTCCCATTGTTCTAGTACTTACGAAATACTCGCCGGTGTTGGAGATCTCCTTGAATGATGGGGGAGAGGTAACGTAAGGATGAAAAGGGGGGGGGGTAGTTGAAAAGGGAGTGGACAGTGTTGATCTCGAGATCAGGTCAACGTGGGTGGACATCTGTTTCTCCCAGTGCGTCTGTTTGTGTCTCTGTGCGTGTGGAATGATAAAGAAGGCTGGATTGATCGGGCGTCCATGAGAGTAACCTTAATGAGATGTTTCTCTGATGTAAAAAAAAACAAAAAACGGGGGAAGGGGGTTTGAAAAGCTCGAGAGTTTTTGTTTCATTCCGTCAGGCATGACAGACCTCTTGTATAGTGTGTCCAATGCGAAGGCCGTGTCAATTTGAAATGGTAGGTCGTCGACAGATCATTAAAAAAAACAAGTTCAGCAAGGGCGATAACTGTTTGTTTACACGAATTTTTCTCTCGTGATTCTCATGCCCACGTATGTCTGTCGTGACGAAAACTAAAGCGCCGCTTCTAGAAACGATATTATTCAGCGCTGTGTTAAATTTTCTGCAAATTTTGTCTAAATGGTTCATTATGCATACACCCTTTGACCTATCCTATGTTGCAATAACCTTTTCTAAAAATTCAAAATTCTTAATACCCTTGGTTTCGTGACAATTTCTTGCTGATCAAACACTTCAAAAGCTCAAAGCGATATCTGACAAATCTTCAACTGCGTATGTCAATTATCTCCCTTTTAAATTATCTACTTGTGGCCGGACCTCGGTATTACCGTGACCCTCTCCTAGAGACCTAGACGCACTGGTGGAGGATTTTTTAACAAACTGTAGGGGCAATGAAATGATACTTCATCTTTAAATGTAAACAAATGACTGATAAGAAACTAATAATTATTTGACTTATATGATGATCACATTTTACATGGTTAATGTCCCTTTTAGAAGTATAAGATGTACTCTAAAAAGGTTTGCAAAAATTGAATTTTATCATTCTAAAGATCTCAAACAAAGAAAAACATTTTTAAAAATACATAAAATATGCAATACCTCCGTTGTACAACTTTTAAATAAAATAGAATAAAATAAATACATTATTTTTTTTAATTACTGTAGCCAGTTATCGAACTCATACTTTTGGCACCGTCAGCTTGATGTACCAACGATTAGGCCAGAGCTACTTTGAAAAGATCATCTGTTTCTCTGGCCCATGGTAACTAAGGTGTCATGTTGCCAGCACAACGACCAACCACCTCTCCTTTTCTCCAACTAATGCCATTTACCCATTAGTGTTAGGGGGGGGGACTCTAGGGAGGCCCCCAGAAAAATTATGATCTTCAAAATTCATCGTGATTTGAACGCTAGACTCTTCGCTCGGAAGGAAATTGCTTTATCACTCAGCCATCACGCCCACTATTGCTTATTTTACAACATTCACCTCTTTCATAAATTTATTATTACTGCAGAAAAAAACGTCACTGTTATTGAATGTCCTTCTATTGAAGGAATTGGCCACTGAAGATCTTGACCATTGAAGGTTTTGACTATTAAAGATCTTGACCATTGAAGGTTTTGACTATTAAAGATCTTGACCATTGAAGGTTTTGACTATTAAAGATCTTGATCATTGAAGGTTTTGACTATTTAAGATCTTGATCATTGAAGGTTTTGACTATTTAAGATCTTGATCATTGAAGGTTTTGACTATTTAAGATCTTGACCATTGAAGGTATTGACCACTGAAGATCTTGACTATTGAAGGTTATGACTATTTAGGATCTTGACCATTGAAGGTTTTGACTATTAAAGATCTGGACCATTGAAGGTTTTAACTATTAAAGATCTTGACCATTGAACATATTGGCCACTGAAGATCTTGACCACTGAAGGTTTTGACTAATAAAGATCTTGATCATTCAAGGTTTTGACTATTAAAGCTCTTGACCATTGAAAGTTATGACTATTTAGGATCTTGGCCATTGAAGGTTTTGACTATTAAAGATCTTGACCATTGAAGGTTTTGACTATTAAAGATCTTGACCATTGAAGGTTTTGACTATTAAAGATCTGGACCATTGAAGGTTTTAACTATTAAAGATCTTGACCATTGAACATATTGGCCACTGAAGATCTTGACCACTGAAGGTTTTGACTAATAAAGATCTTGATCATTCAAGGTTTTGACTATTAAAGCTCTTGACCATTGAAAGTTATGACTATTTAGGATCTTGACCATTGAAGGTTTTGACTTTTAAAGATCTTGACCATCAAAAGATTATACATGACCATTTAAGTCTTTTTTGTTTGCCAACAGAAGGGGTTTGATAAGCTCGAGAGTTTTTGTTTCATTCCGTCAGGCATGACAGACCTCTTGTATAGTGTGTCCAATGCGAAGGCCGTGTCAATTTGAAATGGTAGGTCGTCGACAGATCATTAAAAAAAACAAGTTCAGCAAGGGCGATAACTGTTTGTTTACACGAATTTTTCTCTCGTGATTCTCATGCCCACGTATGTCTGTCGTGACGAAAACTAAAGCGCCGCTTCTAGAAACGATATTATTCAGCGCTGTGTTAAATTTTCTGCAAATTTTGTCTAAATGGTTCATTATGCATACACCCTTTGACCTATCCTATGTTGCAATAACCTTTTCTAAAAATTCAAAATTCTTAATACCCTTGGTTTCGTGACAATTTCTTGCTGATCAAACACTTCAAAAGCTCAAAGCGATATCTGACAAATCTTCAACTGCGTATGTCAATTATCTCCCTTTTAAATTATCTACTTGTGGCCGGACCTCGGTATTACCGTGACCCTCTCCTAGAGACCTAGACGCACTGGTGGAGGATTTTTTAACAAACTGTAGGGGCAATGAAATGATACTTCATCTTTAAATGTAAACAAATGACTGATAAGAAACTAATAATTATTTGACTTATATGATGATCACATTTTACATGGTTAATGTCCCTTTTAGAAGTATAAGATGTACTCTAAAAAGGTTTGCAAAAATTGAATTTTATCATTCTAAAGATCTCAAACAAAGAAAAACATTTTTAAAAATACATAAAATATGCAATACCTCCGTTGTACAACTTTTAAATAAAATAGAATAAAATAAATACATTATTTTTTTTAATTACTGTAGCCAGTTATCGAACTCATACTTTTGGCACCGTCAGCTTGATGTACCAACGATTAGGCCAGAGCTACTTTGAAAAGATCATCTGTTTCTCTGGCCCATGGTAACTAAGGTGTCATGTTGCCAGCACAACGACCAACCACCTCTCCTTTTCTCCAACTAATGCCATTTACCCATTAGTGTTAGGGGGGGGGACTCTAGGGAGGCCCCCAGAAAAATTATGATCTTCAAAATTCATCGTGATTTGAACGCTAGACTCTTCGCTCGGAAGGAAATTGCTTTATCACTCAGCCATCACGCCCACTATTGCTTATTTTACAACATTCACCTCTTTCATAAATTTATTATTACTGCAGAAAAAAACGTCACTGTTATTGAATGTCCTTCTATTGAAGGAATTGGCCACTGAAGATCTTGACCATTGAAGGTTTTGACTATTAAAGATCTTGACCATTGAAGGTTTTGACTATTAAAGATCTTGACCATTGAAGGTTTTGACTATTAAAGATCTTGATCATTGAAGGTTTTGACTATTTAAGATCTTGATCATTGAAGGTTTTGACTATTTAAGATCTTGATCATTGAAGGTTTTGACTATTTAAGATCTTGACCATTGAAGGTATTGACCACTGAAGATCTTGACTATTGAAGGTTATGACTATTTAGGATCTTGACCATTGAAGGTTTTGACTATTAAAGATCTGGACCATTGAAGGTTTTAACTATTAAAGATCTTGACCATTGAACATATTGGCCACTGAAGATCTTGACCACTGAAGGTTTTGACTAATAAAGATCTTGATCATTCAAGGTTTTGACTATTAAAGCTCTTGACCATTGAAAGTTATGACTATTTAGGATCTTGGCCATTGAAGGTTTTGACTATTAAAGATCTTGACCATTGAAGGTTTTGACTATTAAAGATCTTGACCATTGAAGGTTTTGACTATTAAAGATCTGGACCATTGAAGGTTTTAACTATTAAAGATCTTGACCATTGAACATATTGGCCACTGAAGATCTTGACCACTGAAGGTTTTGACTAATAAAGATCTTGATCATTCAAGGTTTTGACTATTAAAGCTCTTGACCATTGAAAGTTATGACTATTTAGGATCTTGACCATTGAAGGTTTTGACTTTTAAAGATCTTGACCATCAAAAGATTATACATGACCATTTAAGTCTTTTTTGTTTGCCAACAGAAGGGGTTTGATAAGCTCGAGAGTTTTTGTTTCATTCCGTCAGGCATGACAGACCTCTTGTATAGTGTGTCCAATGCGAAGGCCGTGTCAATTTGAAATGGTAGGTCGTCGACAGATCATTAAAAGTAAGTTCAGCAAGGGCGATAACTGTTTGTTTACACGAACTTTTCTCTCGTGATTCTCATGCCCGCGTAGGTCTGTCGTGACAAAAATTAGAGCGCCGCTTCTAGAAACGATATTATTCAGCGCTGTGTTAAATTTTCTGCAAATTTTGTCTAAATGGTTCATCATGCATACACCCTTTGACCTATCCTATGTTGCAATAACCTTTTCTAAAAATTCAAAATGCTTGAATCCTCTTTACTGTTACAATTTTCGTGTTGTTCAGATACTTCAAAAGCTCAAAGTGGTATCTGGCGAATGCTTAAATCTGCGTATGTCCATTATCTCCCTTGAAATTATCTACTTGTGACAGTTCCTAGTTTTACCGTGACTCTCTCCTAGAGACCTAGACGCACTGGTGAAGGATGTTTCAACAATCTGTAGGGGCAATGAAATGATACTTCATCTTTAAATGTAAACAAATGACTGATAAGAAACTAACGATTATTCGGCTATCGCTGTGATCACATTTTACATGGTTATGTCCCTTTTAGAAGTATAAGATGTACTATAAAAAGGTTTGCAAAAATTGAATATTATCATTCTAAAGATCTCAAACAAAGAAAAACATTTTAAAAAATACATAAAATATGCAATACCTCCGTTGTACAGCTTTAAAATAAAATAGAATAAAAAATTTAATTATTTTTTTAAATTGCTGAAGCCAGGTATCGAGCTCATACTTTGGCACCGTCAGCTTGATGTACCAACGATTAGGCCAGAGCTACTTTGCAAAGATCATCTGTTTCTCTGGCCCATGGTAACTAAGGTGTCATGTTGCCAGCACAACGACCAACCACCTCTACTTTTCTCCAACTAATGCCATTTACCCATTAGGGACTCTAGGGAGGCCCCCAGAAAAATTATGATCTTCAAAATTCATCGTGATTTGAACCCAAGACTCTTCGCTCGGAAGGAAATTGCTTTATCACTCAGCCATCACGCCCACTGTTGCTTATTTTACAACATTCACCTCTTTCATAAATTTATTATTACTGCAGAAAAAAAACGTCACTGTTATTGAATGTCCTTCTATTGAAGGTATTGGCCACTGAAGATCTTGACCATTGAAGGTTTTGACTATTAAAGATCTTGACCATTGAAGGTTTTGACTATTAAAGATCTTGACCATTGAAGGTTTTGACTAGTAAAGATCTTGACCATTGAATTTATTGACCACTAAAGATCTTGACCATTGAAGGTTTTGGTTATTAAAGATCTTGACCGTTGATGGTTTTGACTATTAAAGATCTTGACCATTGAAGCTCTTAACTATTACTATTACAATCTTGACCATCAAAAGATTATACATGACCATTTAAGTCTTGTTTGTTTGCCAACAGAATTTTCGGAGATCGAAAACATCTCTTGTTTTAGCGTTTACTTTAAAATCAAATAAATGCCCCTTGAATGACCTTTGAATTACCCTTGAATGACCTTTGAATGACCCTTGAATGACCTTTGAATGACCTTTGAATGACCTTTGAATGACCCATGCCTTTCCTAAAATGAGATCAATGTATTCTATAACCGTCTGTGTCTTCTCTCAGAACAGATCAAAGCTGTGCAGCTAGCCCTGGAGTACGTGCGTCACGTGGAGACCAACCAATGCACGGGCGGCACAGGAGAGATCTTGACCTTGACATTCGACCACACTCCGTGGATACAGTACACAGAGCCCGCGGTCAGGACCGCCAATTTTCTGACCAAGATCCTTGCACTGGACGGTGACCTGTCGCAGTTTGACGAGTCCATCTATTACTCCATGGTCAGTGTTTCTCTTAGACACACAGGTGTGGACATTAGCTAGTTAGGCTCGTGTCGTCATCTCATATAAATATAACTTCCTTCTCAGCACGAATGTGGTAAATTATGTGATGAATTGAATGTGGTAAATTATGTGATGAATTGAATGTGGTAAATTATGTGATGAATTGAATGTGGTAAATTATGTGATGAATTGAATGTGGTAAATTATGTGATGAATTGAATGTGGTAAATTATGTGATGGATTGAATGTGGTAAATTATGTGATGGATTGAATATGGTTAATTATGTGATGAATTGAATGTGGTAAATTATGTGATGAATTGAATGTGGTAAATTATGTGATGAATTGAATGTGGTAAATTATGTGATGGATTGAATGTGGTAAATTATGTGATGAATTGAATGTGGTAAATTATGTGACGAATGGAATGCGGTAAATGATGTGATGAGTTGAATGTGGTAAATTATGTGATGAATTGAATGTGGTAAATTATGTGATAAATTGAATGTGGTAAAACGAATGTGTTTGATGTATATGTAGTGTATAGAATGTGGTAAATTATATGTGGTGAATTGGGTGTGGTAAATTATATGTGGTGAATTGGGTGTGATACATTGTATGTGGTGAATTTAGTGTGGCAAATTATATGTGGTGAATTGGGTGTGGCAAATTATATGTGGTGAATTGGGTGTGGTAAATTGTATGTGGTGAATTGGGTGTGGTAAATTATATGTGGTGAATTGGGTGTGGTAAATTATATGTGGTGAATTGGGTGTGGTAAATTGTATGTGGTGAATGGGGTGTGGTAAATTATATGTGGTGAATTGGGTGTGGTAAATTATATGTGGTGAATTGGGTGTGGTAAATTATATGTGACGAAATAATTGTATTACATTATGTGTGGTGAATTGAATGTGGTGAATTAAATGTGGTGAATTGTGTTCTTGTCATGACAACTTAGACAGAGTTGGCGTGGCGTTATACTTTAATGTCTGTGTCTCTCCAAATGTCTTTCCAGGTACGCAACAATGTTCACGGCGACACACTCATCTATGGATCCGCCATCGCAGTGGAGCCCGGGGTGATCCCTACCAAACCAAAGTACTGCCCCTACGCCTACAACAACAGAAGCAGCAGCACAGTGACCGCCTTCGACATCGCCATCAGCTACGACTATCAGACGAATACGACCGAGTGGTACCTGGGAGCCAAGGACAAGGACAGGTCAAATGTCACGATAACAAAAGATGTCGTACGATCTCTTAAGTGAGTACACGGGGCCCCTCTTTATCTGAAAGTGAGGGCCCCTTCCTAATAGGTCTTTGAACTGAAGTTTTTTAAAAGGTCCCTATCGAGAGTACGTTAGTTCGTCCAGTGTTTCCTCCTGATAGATCATTGAAAGTCCTAACTAACAAGTTATCAAAGTAATTATTATTGTCTTGGAAGACAAGTGTTTTACTTCTTGTTAGGTCTTAATGTAAGTATTCCTTTCTGTTGGGTCTTAATGTAAGTACTCCTTTCTGTTAGGTCTTAATGTAAGTACTCCTTTCTGTTAGGTCTTAATGTAAGTACTCCTTTCTGTTAGGTCTTAATGTAAGTACTACTTTCTGTTAGGTCTAAATGTAAGTACTACTTTCTGTTAGGTCTTAATGTAAGCACTCCTTTCTGTTAGGTCTTAATGTAAGTACTCCTTTCTGTTAGGTCTTAATGTAAGCACTTCTTTCTGTTAGGTCTTTAATGTAAGCACTCCTTTCTGTTAGGTCTTAATGTAAGTACTCCTTTCTGTTAGGTCTTAATGTAAGTACTACTTTCTGTTAGGTCTTAATGTAAGTACTACTTTCTGTTAGGTCTAAATGTAAGTACTACTTTCTGTTAGGTCTTAATGTAAGCACTCCTTTCTGTTAGGTCTTAATGTAAGTACTCCTTTCTGTTAGGTCTTAATGTAAGCACTTCTTTCTGTTAGGTCTTTAATGTAAGCACTCCTTTCTGTTAGGTCTTAATGTAAGTACTCCTTTCTGTTAGGTCTTAATGTAAGCACTCATTTCTGTTAGGTCTTAATGTAAGCACTCCATTCTGTTAGGTCTTAATGTAAGTACTCCTTTCTGTTAGGTCTTAATGTAAGTACTACTTTCTGTTAGGTCTTAATGTAAGTACTCCTTTCTGTTAGGTCTTAATGTAAGTACTACTTTCTGTTAGGTCTTAATGTAAGTACTACTTTCTGTTAGGTCTTAATGTAAGTACTACTTTCTGTTAGGTCTTAATGTAAGCACTCCATTCTGTTAGGTCTTAATGTTAGATTTCTGTTAAATTTTGATTCTTTTTTCTGTGAGGGGTTCAAGCAAGTAATCTTTTTTGTTGGGTCTTGATAAAAGCACTTCTTTTTATTAAAAAATACGAAAAACATGTCTATATGTAACCCTGCCGGACCAAGTAAAACAAAGGACGTTTGGGCCACGAGGCCTTCATCAGCTACAAAACAAACAAAAAACAATTAACACAAAATAGTCTTAAGTGAACTTATCTGTCCGATGTTGTTCTCTATAGAGGCAGAAAAGAAATGAGCTACGCTGGTGTAAAAGCGCGGGAAATCGGAAGGGGGCGGAGATGTCAGGCAAAGATGAATGGGAAAAGGGGGGTACCGTAGTGTTAGTGCCCATCACGTGTTAAATAAAAGTGTGCTGGTTGTTGATCCCGTTAGGTTGGAGGGTGCCTGACATGTAAATAAGTTTGTTTTCGATCTGCAGACGGGTGTTTTTGTCGTTGCTTTGTATGTATGGCAGTGACGAGAAGGTCGGTGGTACCCCTATGATGTGTGTTATTCTAAGCCCGTCTCTATCCTTTTGTTAGTACTCTTTACTTTCAGCTCACCAAAATGAATGTTTCTTCCTAACCCTGTACTGTTAATGTTCCTTCTAACAGGATTGATTCTCCCTCATGTGAAGTTCGTCGTGGAAATAATTGTTTGTTTTGACATGTTTCGGATGTTCCTTCAGAGTTGAAGATAGTTTACTTCCTAGTCCAAACCTCCCGCAGGACGACGGGGGATGGGAGCGGGCAGGGTTTGAACCCTCGACCGTCGATAAATCCGAACGACAGTTTCTCCTAGATGTTACTCTGGTCGAATCGTCTCAAAGGTTCCTTCATCTTTCAAACGATGTTTTCAAACAACTTGTTTCCATGGGTCTGTGTATGGCTATGAAAGAGATTCGTTTCTCGGTTTATTGTTAACCAAATAAACCTTGAAACGTGATAAATATTTCTGTTTACAAAGGAATGGACGAACATGTGACTGAAAACTTTGCGAATGAAAAAATTTATGTAAAAAAATGGCAAGCGAACTTGAAATTTGGTTGTTAATCAATTTTGGTTTTCATTACCAAAAAAATCTGGGAATAGGTCTTAGGATTGATTAACCCCCTCTCGCCAATTCACTGTACTATATTGTTATGACTTTGCAATGCGCACCACCATCCAAGATAGTGCAGAAAGAAGGTGCGCACTATCAGTGACCAGACAAGTCGGATGTTGACATAAGAGACTAACGATTTCCGCCCAAGTAGAGACAGCCAAGATGGAGACGCTGTACTCAAGGCAGATGCCCCTTTGTGTTTGTCATGTCCTCTTGTAAATAAACGTCTATGTCCTCGTTGAGTTGCCTCACTTAAGTTATTACAATATTGTTTTTTCTCACACTTCGAGAAAGAACATACCCCATTCACCTATTCAACAAGGGGACAAGGTACTTCGTTCTGAGGACCATCCGTAGGACTTGAATTAAGCTCTCTGGTAACCTTGTACATGTCAAGTTAACAATGGTTTATTACAGCTTGGAAACCATGAGATATTTCAGGACAGAGTTTGAAGTCACTAAATGACATCCTGAAGCACTCACACACACACACAGATACACACACACACACACACACAACGCAGACAAAAGGAATAAAGGGCAATAATTCTCTCAGTTGGAGAGGGAAAGTAATTAGACACTGCTTGTTATTTCCCTTTTTGGCTGGGAAGAGAAGAATCAGATTTCTTTTTTTTTAAAGTGTTTATGCCTCGTTTCTCACTTTCTCTCTCTCTCTCTCTTTGTTTTTATCTGCCTTTCTCTCTGTCGATCGTTCTCTTTTATATTTCATCGTTCTTTTTTTATAATCTCTCTCTCTTTGTCGCTCTCTCTCTCTCTGTCGCTCACTCTCTTTCTGTCACACTGCTTTCTCTCTCTCCTTCCCTTTTTCTCCATCTCTTTCTCCTCCGTTTCTCTCTCTCTCTCTCTTTCTTCCTGTTGGTCTGTTTCTCTCTTTCTCTTCCTCCGAGTTGCTCTCTCTTTTCTACATCTCTCGCTCTCTCTTTCTTCCTCTTGCTCTCTCTCTTTCTGCTTCTCCCTCTTTTTTCCCATCTCTCTCTCTCGCTCTCTCTCTCTCTTTTATTTTATTGTTCTTGTTATAATTCATTGTCTGTGCCACTCTTCTTTATCTCTTTCTCTGTTGTTCTTTCTCTCTCTCTATCTTTCCTTCATTCTTGTTTTACATTCAAGTTCATCTCACACACACACACACACATAAACAAACAAAAACTCATCGATTGCTTTGTGCTTCATTTATCATCACACACACACACACACACACACACACACACACACACACTCATAAACAAACAAAAACTCATCGATTGCTTTGTGCTCCATTATCATCTCTCTCTCTCTCTCTCTCACACACACACACACAAACAAACAAAAACTCATCGATTGCTTTGTGCTTCATTTATCATCTCTCTCTTTCTCACACACACACACACACACACACACACACACATTGTCACCCCGACGTCGTCCAGTGGTGTAATGAGACTCAAGTTGACCTATCATTGGAAACGCAACAACAATTTACACTGTTTTATTTAGCAGACGATCAAATGGCAGACAATCGTGTCGTTCTTTTCGCGGCTAATGACGTCAATTTTTTTTTTATTTAGCCTTGGGATTTTCTTGAGTAGCGTTTCTGTGTTTCTGGGCGTTACCCTTTATCTAAAAATAGAACAATACGTCTAAAATATCATTGATCAAGTGTTTATCTCTAAACGTCGTTCTGTGAAGCATAAGTTTGTTGTTTTATTTTTAAAAAATGTTTTTGCATGATATTGTACTAGACAATAAAACGGATATTCACATTTGACTAGAGTAACACCTTTAGTAAAATCACTAAATTTAGAAAGCCTTCAGGACAGAAGACTTAAAAGTAAAGTAGCAAATATACATAAAACAGTGAACCATAATCTTCAAATACAAAAATAAAATTTAATAAAATACTCTGAAAGTCACAAAGATAAAGGCACATTCCTCGTCCCATATGCTAGGACAAATTTGTACAAATACTCCTTCTTCCCTAGTGCTATTAGAGCATGGAATGGGTTGCCTGAGCTAGCCAGGAAAACCAGTGACTTGGCAGAATTGAAGTCATTGGTTAATATGCATGACTAAATGCATGACGCGTAGGACGTAATCATTTTCTTTTTTGAAGTAACGTCTGTATTATATAAGATAAGATAAGATAAAAAAAAAACAAGAGAAACATAGAAAAATACTTTAAAACAACAACAAAGCTTTTATGAAGTTTAGATGTATCAGTTTGGGTCAGTCTTGTAATTAAGTTTGTAATAGATCTAGAGTCCTAGACCAACAACAATAAATCTTTGCGATTAATACTATTTTTACCAATTGTTTTTTTGTTTAGCAGCTATTTCATGCTTTTAGATTTCTCAATAGGCTACTATCTTGTCGCTTGTCTGGACCAGTTGAGAAAATGAGGGAGGGGGGGGGGTAGAAAGAAAGGGATATTATGGGATGGATTTGACCGTAATTGGTTTTTAAAAGCATTTACAAAAATAAAAGCGGAAAGATCTGAATTGGAATTCCTGGCTCACGCGTCGTCGGACCGACGTGCTAACTACTCTGCTAGTGAGGTGCTTGTGACTAGAGAAGATTGAATAGTTGTTTCAATTAAAAGCGGCGACCTATAAAGGGGACTAATTCAGCTTATACCATCACTTCGGTCAAGTAATATTTCTTTCCCTTGTTCGAGATGCCAAATAAAATAATTCATAACCAATAGTTAATTAGCTAATTTGTTATATTTTTTTTATCATTTGTTCTTGTGTTGTCAGGTAAAAGAAATAATTGTGCAAAATTTCAGCTTAATCCGAGATTGGGTGTGGGAGAAATAACGTGCACAGACTTTTTACCATACAGACAGAGTGAGTTGATATAAGCTTTGTTAAAAATATATATTCAAGTGCATGAGCTAGAAAAATCAAAGGGAGATTAGAACTGGTGATACACAGGACTTGTTTCATTAGGAAAATTTTCCTACTTAAGTTTAATCAGAGTAATCTGCTCTTTGTTTACTCTTCATTTTGTAAGATTCGGTTTTTCTCTTTCCTTTCTTGGCGTAAGAGCGATTATTTTACGCTCACTTACTTAAGTAATGAATGACAGTTTCAAAAAAAAAAAAGATAAAAATCTTTAACCCGGTCAAAGTCCCCGTGCCACGAAAAAAGATCTTGGTTAAGCGAATGTGTAAATCTATGTGTATAAAGCATTTGAACTGGTGGGAAGCGTGGTCGAGAGGCCAAGTGCGCTTGAACTTGGCTTGTTTTTGGCTATCTAGAAGAGGTTCGACACGGGCAGAGTTGCGTTTACTGAGCGCCTAAAGGCAGCACGGAAAACTCCTAGATACCCCCCCCCCCAACTGGTCCGCAAATGAGATTGGACCAAAGCGCTCTGAGCATGCTATAAGCATTGAAAGTAGCGCTATATAAAAGCTATAATAAAAAAATAATGATTAATAAGCTTCTTAGGATGTGCATAGATCCAGACCTACAAGACGCTGCTACGAACGTTCCTGTACCACTGTTTGTTTAACTGTCTGTTTAACTGTCTGTTTAACTATTTGTTTAACTGTCTGTTTAACTGTCTGTTTAACTGTTTGTTTAACTGTTTGTTTAACTGTTTGTTTAACTGTCTGTTTAACTGTTTGTTTAACTGTCTGTTTAACTGTTTGTTTAACTGTCTGTTTAACTGTTTGTTTAACTGTGTGTGTAACTGTCTGTTTAACTGTTTGTTCAACTGTTTGTTTAACTGTTTGTTCAACTGTTTGTTTAACTGTTTGTTTAACTGTCTGTTTAACTGTTTGTTTAACTGTCTGTTTAACTCTTAAATGAAGACAAGCGGGAAGAGCGTTCAAGAGAAAGATTGTTCTGGACCAATTTGACTTTTAGAAAATATTTCGAACAATTTCTAACGGTCAAACTAGAGTTTTTCCAGTGTGGCCGGGTTTTTCCAGTGTGGCCAGCTACTTATCTTTTCCCAAAGATATACATCAACTGTAATTTTTTAAATAGAAAAATCGTTCGATCCATTTTTGAGAACATCGTCCAGCTGTGTTTTTGAACTTTTTTTGTGTGACCTGATGAAGAGTTTGCAAGCTGAGAAGAGGAATTGTAATAAAATACAGTAAGAGAGAAAATGAAATGTTTAGAGTTACTTAAACCGTAGGGGGGAAAAATGTTATAAAATGAAAAGATTGAGAGAAAAGAAACTAGGTCAAGGACAATACTGAAAGGTCACTTTTGTCAAGTAATAATAACAAAAAATAATAATAATAAGTTCGTTGCGCAACAAGTGAAAGAGTCTAGAAATTGGATTTCGCAGTGCTGGGAAAAAACAAAAAACAAAAAAGTATCAAATTCTATTTAAAATACATGGCTTATCAAAACTTTCACATATTGAACACCGGAAATAAGTCTTCATTTATAAAAATCTGTAATACACGTCTTTTCAATTTGCCGCCTTTTATTTTATCTGATCCATATACTTTGAGTGAAGTGGCAGTCACGTCAATAAATATTTTGCATTATTGAAAGTTTTATAGAATTTTTTTGTTGTGTTTTGTTTGTTCATTTAAAAAACAAAACAACAACAAAAAATGACCTGTTTTTACAAGGTTATTGTGTTGTCTTTCTGTCCAGTGTCCACACTCGATTTCTTAAATTGTGTTTAGTATTCAAAGTGTCACAGCTTTCCTATTTTATTTATAACTCTATCTACATTGTTATGACATGATTAGAATTTAGTTATTTGTTTCGGGAATAGGGTAAAGTTTTACTTAGCGACGATGACGTAAAGTGGGTTAAAAAATAAGAACGCTCTAAGCGACGCTACAAAGAAGACGCTTCTTGTAGAGCAGTAGAATAGATATACGGATTTACGGACATAGCTGACATCGGACGATTCCCTTCTTGATTATTAAATATATGTATAGAACAACATCAGCGTCGACTACATATTTGATTGTTTCGGCCTTTCGCCGGTGTTACTGAAGTAGTTTGAGTTACGCATTACTTCCAGTCAGATCTACACTAGATATATTTCCAAGAATCAACACCGCGCGGAAGCCTTAACAACTTTTAACTCGATAGAATCTACCTTACGTCTCTAGGTGTCCCTGGTTCAGTTCTAGTTAACGAAATAAAACAATGAAACCACTAGATCAAACACATAAACTTTAATCATCTTTACTGCATATCACACACGCTGGTCTCTCTGTCTGACAACAAAACACACTTCCGGTCATTCGCGCAGATTGTAAAAATAGATTATACATGCATACACACATCCATCCGTGACACAAAGTATGTCTTGGAATTATTTAATCATTAATCGACTTTCTTACTAACTAATAATAATAATAAAGGAATCAACCTAATGATAATATTCAAACTTTTTTTTTTACGAAAGAACGTTTGTGTGACCTACATATTTTGCCATTGACCACTCTTAACAAAAAAAATAAAAGACAAATCATTAAGATGATTTTTTTTTACGAAAATGTTTAATCCCTTTTAGTGCAAGTACCAAATCAAACAGCTACCAGTACATGTACCAGCCACTAGCTACGTACCAGGATGGGTATTGGACGAGGCCATATTTTGACTGTGGCGGCGGCAACATATGGATGAGTACATACTCTGCTCCAATATTATCCTGGAACAATGGAACCGTCCATTTTAGGTAAATAATACATTTGGCTAACTGTACATAATATGTGTGATGACTAACCTTATCATTACATTAGCATAGTTCCAGGGAGACGCCCAAATAGCTGAGAGACTAAAAGGTTTGAGTCAGTCACACAAAAAAAGGCTTAGAACTGGAGTGTAGACCCAGATGTATACTTATATTTATAGATGCTATACAGCAGTGATGCCCAACCTTACTCTTCCTGCGGGCCATTTTAATTTCCAACACTCGTGTCACGGGCCACATCAACAAAAAGATACAGAAATGAAATGTAATTAAGCTGAAACTATTAGAAAGTAGAAACCTGTTGTTCTAGTACCCGTAGTTAAGACTAAGACTAAGACTAGTTCAACAATCTTTTATTCGCGGCTCAAATTAAGAATGCCGTTTATATTTTGTTCTCTTTTTTTTAAAGTCAAACTTTCTTTATGAAACAAACTTGTTGGCTTTTTAGAATGTTCCGTAATCAAGTCAAGATCCGTTCACTTTTACTTTTAGATTCTACATTCAGAGTCCTATCTCATAAAATACAGACGTTAAAGGCCATGGTACCAATCCATTAGAATAAAATTAATGCCCCAATGTAGGTAAAGATACACTTTTCAGTCACTTTATACACCGACGTTTTGGCGGGCCGGATGGAACCACATCGAGGGCCGGATCTGGCCCGCGGGCCGTATTTTGGGCATCACTGCGTTAAACAATACGGTACCAATGGCTTCGATATCAAAAGAACACGACCAGAAATGATGCTATGTGTTGCACAAGGTGTCAAGAACACGGCTAGCTCAAGACAGTAGCGGAATTGTCCAAGATTTAAAAATAGCTGTCAAGTCTTATCGCCATTGAAAAAATACCCACACTTGTGTTCTTACAATAAAACAAATATTGACTTAGATGTTAGAATAACAAACACAAAGGAGGAAATCGTCCAAGAAAGGGTTAGCATCCTAACATCAAGAGAATAGTTTTTCAACATTCTAATTTTTTTTTCCTTTTTTTTTTTACAATTTGGTCTAATGTTTTGGCGGGCCGGATAGAAGCATGTCGCGGGCCGGATCTGGCCCGCGGGCCGTAGTTTGGGCATCGCTGCTATACAGCAAGGACCTTTATATTCACACTTATCAATCTAGTTTTAGATTTTTATTATCATGTAATGTGTGTGATGAAATATAAGTTTTAGGATAGAAGCAGTCCGAAAGAAGGCTCCCTAATCGTGTGGTATGCGCTTTGGACTGTAGTCTAGATAGACCAGGGTTCAAACCCTGCCCTCCGCTATGCCCCGTCCTCCTGTGAGAGATTCGGGATAGGGTTTATGGCTTATGATTTATGGTATTTTATAAGATAAGATAAGATTCAACAATCTTTAGAGCTGAATGAAGCCTTAAACTTACCAAACAATAAAAACACAGACATATATATATATATATATATAACATATAAAAAATATTAAATTAAAACATTATAACTTATATATTATGATTTCCCGCGACTTCTGATTTTCCAGGAGTTCCTGTGAAATCTCCTAAAAATGCAAAATATATGAAAATGTCCTGGAAATCTGAAATTATTAGAATTTCCTGAAAACTCTTAAAAATCTTTATAAAAATAAAAATAATTGTAATTTTGGGTTGTCATTCAATTCTAGTCGCAATTAGAAAAAAATAACACCGGTAATGTCAGCATTCATTTAATAAAAATGTATAAATGTATAACAAGGAGGTATTTATTTTCTAATACAAATCTTAATATTTACATTTTATCCTTATCCCTAGCCTGACTGGGCCTCGCGCAATCCATTTTTTTAAAATTGTTAGGGCCGGCCCTGTATACTATGCCTATGCTACCTAAATAATATTGATTCTAACGAAACACGGACTTGCTTTTTTTACTTTTCGTACTGAAAGATAGCTACTGTATAAGGGATTCATTAACTCTTTCTCTCCGTAATTATTTACCACATTCTGGTGGAATCAACGTTGGTATCGTCAGTTAGGAGAGAAAGAGTTAAAACTAACGCATTCAAGGAAACCAATTAATCTACTCATTTCAACTAACTCCATGGCAAAGTCTTACATGATTATAATTCGAAATATTTGCCTGTCCTAATTATGGCTTCAGTTTAATCTCAATGTAAAAAAAATCAGGCCGAATGATTGATCTTTCAGGGGCGTGGCCACCATCGACATTGAACTGACTAATATAGACATCAACCAGTGTGACCTAGATAAGAATGAAGCCGCCAAGGCGCTGGACATCTTTCGTGGTACGCACAGCTGCCAGCCAACGACAGTGGTAAGTAAGTACATTGACATAGATGAGATCGACTCAAAAACGGCTCTTAACAGTACTACTGGCGAACCGCCCGCATAGATCAGTAAACACTAAACCATAGTAGGTCATGTATCAGATCCGCAGTGGTCACTCCACTTTGAGCCACAGTAGTCATTCTTCTTCTTCTAGCCAGCTTTATTGCTGCTGAGCTGTGAGCTCTTTTGCAGACTGTGCCAAGGAAAAAATAGTGTGCTGTTTTCTTCAGTTGTTCAGCACTGCCGTACAGGGTGTTGGTTATGTTGGGCTGTGGTGGAAGTAGGGTCTGCCTAAGGTGGATTAGGGAGGGGCATTCAAAGAGGATATGGTTTACGGTTTCAAAGGGGTGGTTTAGGTGTCTGCAAAGGGGGATTAACTCTTTGGAGTTTATTTTGTTCAGGTGGTAATTTAATAGTGGTGTGTGTCCTGTTCTTAGTTGGAAAATTGTAGATAGTTCTTTGCGGGGGAGGAAGTTAATACTGTCCAGTTTGTTAGGCGTAGTCATTTGTTTGTACATGGCTCTGCCATAGTGGTCATTAAACATAGTGCCATAGTACGACAGTGGTCATTGAGCCATGACTTGACCTAGTCTAGTTGACTCTTAGTGGACCATAGGGTCGCAGCAGTACTTCGCCATCGTGCTGTGTTTTGGGCACGACCCATGTCCATCCTGCCATCTTGGCTTCTTAGTCAACTGATTCCCGCCATGTTTGCTTCTTGGTCAACTGATTCCCGCCATGTTTGCTTCTTGGTCTCCCAGACCTTTTCCCTTCCTCTGAGGGCTGCAGTCTACAGTCTGTCTTGAAATGTCGTCTGCTGTTCTTCGCACTGTGTGCCCAATCCAGCCACATTCCCGTCGTTTGATTTCATGTTCTGTTGGTGTCATTAAACGTAAAGCCATAGGGGTCATTAAACATAGGGCCGTTGTGGTCATTGGGCGTAGAGCCATAGTAGTCATTAAATATAGAGCCATAGTGGTCATTGAGCGTATAGTCATAGTGGTTATTAAACATAGAGCCATAGTGGTCATTAAACATAGAGCCAAAGTGTTCATTAAACATAGAGCCAAAGTGTTCATTAAACATAGAGCCAAAGTGTTCATTAAACATAGAGCCAAAGTGTTCATTAAACATAGAGCCAAAGCGGTCATTAAACATAGAGCCATTGAGATCATTAAACATGGAGCCATAGAGGCCATTAAACATAGAACCATAGAGGTCATTAAAAATAGAGCCATTGAGATAATTAAATATAGAGCCATTGAGGTCATTAAACATAGAGCCATTGAGGTCATTAAATATAGAGCCATTGAGATAATTAAATATAGAGCCATTGAGATCATTAAATATAGAGCCATTGAGATCATTAAATAAAGAGCCAATGAGATAATTAAATATAGAGCCATAGTAGTGTTCATTAAACATAGAGCCATAGAGGTAATTAAACATAGAGCCATAGTGGTCAATAAACATAGAGCCATAGTAGTCAATAAACATAGAGCCATAGTGGTCACCAAACATAGAGCCATAGTGGTCATTAAACATACAGCCATAGTGTCATTTAACATAGAGCCATAGCAGTGACCAAACATAGAGCCATAGTGGTCATTAAACATAGGGCCATAGTGGTCATTAAACATAGAGCCATTGAGGTCATTAAATATAGAGCCATAGTAGTGTTCATTAAACATAAAGCCATAGAGGTCATTAAACATAGAGCCATTGAGATCATTAAATATAGAGCCATTGAGGTCATTAAGTATAGAGCCATTGCGTTTATTAAATATAGAGCCATAGTAGTGTTCATTAAACATAGAGCCATAGAGGTCATTAAACATAGAGCCATAGTGTTCATTAAACATAGAGCCATAGTGTTCATTAAACATAGAGCCATAGTGGTCAATAAACATAGAGCCATAGTGGTCATTAAACATAGAGCCATTGAGGTCATTAAATATAGAGCCATAGTGTTCATTAAACATAGAGCCATAGTGGTAATTAAACATAGAGCCATAGTGGTAATTAAACATAGAGCCATAGTGGTCATTAAACATAGAGCCATAGTGGTAATTAAACATAGAGCCATAGTGGTAATTAAACATAGAGCCATAGTGGTAATTAAACATAGAGCCATAGTGTTAATTAAACATAGAGCCATAGTGGTAATTAAACATAGAGCCAATGAGGTCATTAAATATAGTGCCATAGTGGTAATTAAACAAAGAGCCATAGTGGTCATTAAACATAGAGCCATAGTGGTAATTAAACATAGAGCCATAGTGGTCATTAAACATAGAGCCAATGAGGTCATTAAATATAGTGCCATAGTGGTAATTAAACATAGAGCCAGAGTAGTGGTAATTACACATAGAGCCATAGTGGTCATTAAACATAGAGCCATTGAGGTCATTAAATATAGAGCCACGGTAGTGTTCATTAAACACAGAGTCATGGTGGTCATTAAATATTTAGCCATAGTGGTCATTTATCATAGAGCCGTAGTGGTCAATAAACATAGAGCCATAGTGGTCATTAAACATAGAGCCATAGTGGTCATTTAACATAGAGCCATAGTGGTCATTTAAACATAGAGATACGTGTATTGTCCATAGAAACACACTATTAAATACATGAATAAGAAATTCATACTTGAATGCAACATTTGCTCGATTCTCAGTGTACGCCCCTGAATCAAGGCTTCAGAGCCGGCTCTTATCTGTGTAAATGCCAAGACGGCTATTACTTTCCCAACACATCTGCTGTGGTTAAAGCTTTCAGAGGCGTCGACATCGAGACGTATTTCAAGTCTTCCAACAGCAGCATCCCCAACGGTCAGGTAAGATAAATCAGAGGCGTAGTGGGAGGGTGGGGGCAAGGGGCGGGAACTATGGCCCCGGGCGCACGTTTTTCTCACTACGCCTCTGATAATACTTAATATGAACACAAGTCTTTGTACAATACATTGGCCTATACAGGCAACATAGAAATGATAAAATCATATGAAATTCCTGTTTACAATATTTGTTAATATAGTTTTTTTAAATAACGGGGAGTTATTTTATGTATATATGTGCTTATAGTGGGAAGTTATTGCTCTGTAAAATAGTTTTCAGACTGTCTTTTCCCGCCAAGAAATTGGTTAATACTTGAAAAAAGAAGTTGGGGCCCGAAAGTCATAAGAAAATGTGCAGAAACAGCGAGAGAGAGAGAGAGAGAGAGCCAGTGAGACAGCAAGAGAGAAACAGTGAGAGAGAGAGAGAGAGACAGCCAGTGAGACAGCAAGAGAGAAACAGTGAGAGAGAGAGAGAGAGAGACAGCCAGTGAGACAGCAAGAGAGAAACAGTGAGAGAGAGAGAGACAGCCAGTGAGACAGCAAGAGAGAAACAGAGAGAGAGACAGTCAGGGAGACAGCAAGAGAGAAACAGTGAGAGAGAGACAGTCAGGGAGACAGCAAGAGAGAAACAGAGAGAGAGAGAGACAGACAGACAGGGAGATAGTAAATGAGAGAAACAGTGAGAGAGAGAGACAGCTAGTGAGACAGCAAGAGAAAAACAGTGACAGAGAGAGACAGCCAGTGAGACAGCAAGAGAGAAACAGTGAGAGAGGGAGAGAGACAGCCAGTGAGACAGCAAGAGAGAAACAGTGAGAGAGAGAGAGAGAGACAGTCAGTGAGACAGCAAGAGAGAAACAGTGAGAGAGAGAGACAGTCAGGGAGACAGCAAGAGAGAAACAGTGAGAGAGACAGTCAGGGAGACAGCAAGAGAGAAACAGTGAGAGAGAGACAGTCAGGGAGACAGCAAGAGAGAAACAGAGAGAGAGAGAGAGAGAGAGACAGTCAGGGAGATAGTAAGAGAGAAACAGTGAGAGAGAGAGACAGCTAGTGAGACAGCAAGAGAGAAACAGTGAGAGAGGGAGAGAGACAGCCAGTGAGACAGCAAGAGAGAAACAGTGAGAGAGAGAGAGAGACAGTCAGTGAGACAGCAAGAGAGAAACAGTGAGAGAGAGAGACAGTCAGGGAGACAGCAAGAGAGAAACAGTGAGAGAGAGAGACAGCCAGTGAGAAAAGCAAGAGAGAAACGGTGAGAGAGAGAGAGAGAGAGGCGGTGAGAAAAAGAGAGACGGCGAGACAGCCACAGAGAGAGAGAGAGACAGTGAGAGAGCGAGAGAGAGAGAGTGTGCAAAGAAAAAAGACATTTGGAGAACAATGAATGTGGTCAAGACCCGGGAGTAACCAGAGGGTCAAATGTTAATTGTAATGGTATCCACACGAACAGCTAACCCTTTTTGGTTACTTCACGGAGTAATGTATGAATCGAATTACCAGTGGCGTAGCAACCATAGCAGAAAGGGGCTCATTATGCCCGGCCCCACAACCAATAGAGACACGGGCTCTTGTAAGGGGACAAAATTGTAGATTTGCATATTTATTGTTCTTAAATTATTTAAACTATTTTTGGTTAATTAAACTTAACTTATCTAAAGAGAAAAATATCAAATCGGTGCACATCTGATTACTACAGTAATAACTCTATTAAAGAAAGATAACTCTTAAAATGTCTGTACAGCGGCTGATTAGATTATAACGTGTGAGTTTTTTTTTTAAATAATAATAATTGAAAAATATGTAAACAATATAAAAATGCTCTTTAGAGAAAATTATGTTTGTTGCGTTTGTTTGTTTGATATTTCTTTCTTTAATAATACGTCAATGGTACACTAGTTGAGATACAGGAATTTATACTATAATTTAGCAGTAAGCTAACCTTTTTGTTTAGGTTAATCTTATTTTCTAATCCAATGTAGTATGACTTTGCTATTTAATAATATTTTATTACTATTATGTAATGCAAGGAAGTAAAGGTTAATGATTTTTCAAATTTTCTTTTTAATTCTTTATGAATTAATATTTGTGAATTATGAGAACTTACATATAAAAAGCCCAGAAAAGAGGCCTCAGGCCCAAGGATTCCTATGATGACAAAGCTAAAATTGAATAGCGCAAATTCTGAGGTTTAACACCCATTGTCAGTCTATTGCACCACTCGCGAAAGCTTCCTTATTCGCGACAATAAATTTATATTTGACTAGTCGACCCACGGCGTAGCATAGGCCGCTATTTTACAGGGCCGGCCTTAGGGCACTGCAACCTATGTGACCGCATTGGGCCTCGCACTTTCATAGCCCCCACGCTAATCCTGGGTGTAAATTATTTATTAAAACCATTTTATAACTTATAACAGATTTTCCGCGGCCTCCTGATTTACCAGGAGATCCTGGAAAGCTCCTGAAATTGAAAAATATACGAAAAAGTCCTGGAAATATCCGGAAATTATTAAAATCTTTTGAAAACTCACACAAATCTCCTGAAATGTAGACAAAATTGTCATTTTGGGGTGTCATTCAATATGGAAAAGCCAATCCTACGCGCGATAAAAAAAAAAACGGCAATTGTGGAATCTGGTGAAAGAATTTTCTCGCACCTCAAACTAATGAAGAATTACTTGAGGTCAACAATTCTCCACGATAGATTAAAACATTTTGTAATTCTTGCTACTGAGCGTGATCTAAGTAGGTAACAGAATAATTATGATATACTGTATGACTTCGCTACACGCAAGGCTCGTAAAGTAGCTCTGTATGTAGTAAAGAATGAATGAAATGCATAGACGAATTTATTTTCTAATACAAACTCTTAATTTTCACTTAGCCTATTATCCGCTTCCCTACTTAAACTTGGCCCCGCGAAATCCGTTTCGCATAGGGCCCCACAATGGGTATGTCCGGCCCTGCTATTTACATATATATATATATATATATATATATATATATATATATATATATATATATATATATATATATATATCTTATCTTCTTATCTTATATAATACAGACGTTACTTCAAAAAAGAAGATGATTACGTTCTACGCGTCATGCATTTAGTCATGCATATTAACCAATGACTTAAATTCTTCCAAGTCACTGGTTTTCCTGGCTAGCTCAGGCAACCCATTCCATGCTCTAATAGCACTAGGGAAGAAGGAGTATTTGTACAAATCTGACTTTTGTTCCTGAACTAATGCAATTTGGTAAATCATTTATGTAAATTAAAAATAGTAGTGGACCCAAGACTGTTCCTTGAGGTACACCTGAGTTTACTGTTATCGGTGTTGATTTAGAGCCATTTATTATTACAGTTTGTTCTCTCCCTATCAGAAAATCTTTAATCCACTGATGCAGTGGACCATTAATGCCGAAATATTTTAATTTTTTAAGCAAACTATGGTGGTGAACTTTGTCAAAAGCCTTAGAAAAATCTAGTAAGATAGCATCTATTTGTTCACTATATATAAATTATATATATATATATATATATACATAGTAGATTACTTAGATTAGTTCCTAGTCCAAACCTCCCGCTGGACAAAGGGGGATGGGAGCGGGCAGAGTTTGAAACATTTAAAACGACAGTCCATAGCGCAGCCAGTCATCCGTAGTGTGAACACTACTCTTGTTTTCTCGTGGACTATCCGCAGAGTGATCTTTCCTTTACTCCTTACTACTCGACAAAACTCTTGAGGGAAGAAGAGAATTATATATATAGATATATCTATATATCTATATATCTATATCTATATCTATATCTATATCTATCTATCTATCTATCTATCTATCTATCTATCTATCTATCTATCTATCTCTATCTATCTATCTATCTATCTCTATCTATTTATCTATCTATTTATCTATCTATCTATCTATCTATCTATCTATCTATCTATCTATCTATCTATCTATCTATCTATCTCTATCTATCTATCTATCTATCTATCTATCTATCTATCTATATGGCGTATCAACCATGGCGGAAGGGGGTTCATTGCCCGGGCCCGTAACCAATAGAAAAACGGGTTCTTGTAAGAGGACAAAGTTGTAGATTTATCAATTTATTGTTCTTAAATTATTTTATCAAAAGAGAAAAATATATCGAAGCACATCTGAATACTACAGTATTAACTGTATTAAAGAAAGATAACTCTGAAATTGTCAGCACAGCGGTTCATTAAATTAAAATATGTTAGGTTTTTTAAAATAATAATAATTGAAAAATGTGTAAAACAATGCAAAATAGCAATATTAAATACAATTAAGTTAGTTGCGTCTTTTTTTTGATTGTTATTTCTCTCTTTAATAATACATTAATTGCTCACTAGTTGAGATACATACATTTATAATATAATTATGCAGTAATCTAACCTTTTATCTTGCTAGCCAAGAATATCTCTAACGATCAAAGTTATCATAATGATCTCTTGTTATCTAACATAATGCAATCTAACAAAATTTAATAAAACACTCAAAAAGACACTATTATAAAGGCACATTCCTCATCCCTTTGCTAGGACAAATTTGTACAAATACTCCTTCTTCCCTAGTGCTATAAGAGCATGGAATGGATTGCCTGAGCTGGCCAGGAAAACCAGTGACTTGACAGAATTTAAGTCATTGGTTAATATGCATGACTAAATGCATGACGCTTAGGACGTAATCATCTTCTTTTTTGAAGTAACGTCTGTATAATATAAGATAGATCATCTCGGTAAGATGAATGCCTGGGCATTAGCTGTGGTCGGAACGATGTCGCCCACACATCAGTTCCCTCCCTCTACACGCAGCTGATGTATCCAAAGTAACAGCAGTGCCGATACAGTTTGGGGTCAGCGGCATCGCAGGTTCTGCCAGAGTGTAGCACTGGGTGCTGCAAACTGCCTTAGGGTCGCCAGCTCCTGATTTTTCCTCAGGGTTGACTCCCGAAGCCTTTCCCATGATTGGGTATAGCTGCAAGGCAACAGAGGTTTGAATTCAGAGTTTTCCTTCTCCTATGTGGGTAGCCAGCCATGGCTAACGAGCCCCTCCTACCCGAAGCTTACTGGGGCAAAAGCGAGAGGGTATTGACCAACAGTATTAAAAACATCGCCCTGGTCAGTCTATTGCACTACTCGCGTAAAACGTCCACATTCCTGACAATGTATAGGATGAACTGCAGTTGGTACATTACAATGAACATAAAGAGTTGAAGCTAGGTGCTGAAACAAATGATACATACATATATTAAACATAAATGAATAACAGCACCAGGGACCAGGTTCTTAAGAGAGAAAGTCGTGAATTAAAATGCTACGAAAATAAGGGCATGCGCCGATCCTTGCATTTACACCTTTTCTAAAATTAGCTTTTAAAAAAAAAAAGAGGATATAAGCAGAATCCCTATATATATATATATATATCCTTGGCAGTTTCTATCTGCCTTGGCCTCTATTGGAAAATTATTTTTGTTTCTCGAAATGTTCGGATATTGTTTATTGGTTATACCGTTAAACAGCCTTGACACTTATTACCACGTGACACTTAAGAAAAGTCTAGTCTGATAGCCACTGCTAAATAGGTGACCATCAGAGACCGATGTCGTGACAATTGTGTTTGCACTGTGCTTGTTCTCCCCCCAGGGCTAGGACTACACCACAAAATCAGTTACCCACCCCATCTCTCCTTCTTACTACCTCCTTCCCCTCCCTAACCAAAGACTCCACAACACTAGTACAAATTGTATTACAAGTAGATTCTGTCTTGTCGCTCGCATTTCCAAAAACCTTTTTTTTTTTTTTTGGACTATTTAACTTTTCTCACTTTTTCCTTTGGGCAGGCAGCTTACACAATGTGGCAAATCAAAAACAAGGGAATCAAAATGTTACTATACAGCCTGGACCAGGGGCGTAGCTAGTAATTTTCCATCGTTATGGGCCTTCGGGGGCTTGAACTCTTTAGGGGGCCCCTGCATTTTGCTTAATATTTCATTTTTAATTTGAAAAACCCCACTCATTTGGGGGCCACTCAAGTGGGGGCCCGTTGGGATTTTCCAATTCTCCCCCTCTCCTCCCCCACCCTAGCTACGCCACTGGCCTGGACATTTAAAAACGTGAATAAAAAATATTAAAACATGTGATTTAATTACATTTTCATCTTCCACGTCCGACTTCCATGAACAAACAGAAGCAAAACAGGTTTTGGTTACCGAAACAAAAATTCCTCTAGTTAACTGCAGCATGGCTTCCAGACAGCGTCATTAATTGTTCTCTGGCACAATTAAAATGGTTTCTTAACAATGGTTTTTGGGGGAAGTAAAGGTGAAACTAACAAAAGATGATTAAAAAAAAAAATCTTTCGAGATTCCTTTGAAAAATACAGACGAAAAAAACAAGACCATAGAATAATTTTAGGAGAACGAGAGTAATCGAGCGAACATTGCTTTTTCCCAAAATAACATTATTTTTTTGACGTCATCAGTTTCAGTGTTTGAAGTGTTCTCGTGGATGCGACACGTGTGTAGATTCGACGCCATGCTTGTATCAAATCAACTATGCCGTTCAGGCCTTCAACATTTTCATCATAAGTATCCTGATAGTTGGTTGTATCATTGTTTCGGCTGTGATAATCAAGTATAAAAAGGAATTGGTAAGTATCGTCTGCTACAGCAGTCCAGCAGACGAAGGTTAAAATTAAATCTAAGTGTCAGCTACCTTTGACCTTTGCTAAGCAAGTGTGTGTTTGCAAAAGTGTATGTGAGAGAGACAAGATGAAACCATTGACTCGCAATTTGACATTTTAAACTGATTTCTAGAAAAGAAAATATCTCCAATGATTTAGAGCTAGTGAGAAGGCAAAGGAGGTAGTCAGCAAGAGTGATGAGTTTATAGATCTAGATTCAGTGGCGTAGCTAGGGTGGGGGGAGGAGGTGGGAGAATTTTTAAATCCACCCGGGCCCCCACTTGAGAAGCCTTCAAATGAGTGTTTTTTTACATTAAAAATTAAATATTACACAAAATGCAGAGGCCCCCAAAGAGGTCAAGCCCCCGGGCCCACAAACGATGGAAAATTTTTAGCTACGCCCCTGTATAGATTGATCTCTTATACCGACACGTCTGCAGGAAAGTACCATTACTCCCTTGAGCTCTTGTTTTACGATGTGATTTAAATCACTTTTCTTACAAACAAGATTGGCGGTACGACAGTATCACCCAAGATTTCAAAGCTACAATAGTTATTCTGAAGAACCTAACAAAAGATGGATAACTGAGCCCAAATGAAAATGAAAAGACAAAGGAGTTTGATTTGAATATTTTTTTTAAAAATTTGCTTTTTTTTTCAAGTCCAGCTATTCCTTCTGAATTGAAGATCTTATCTTATATAATACAGACGTTACTTCCTACGCGTCACGCATTTAGTTATGCCTGTTAACCTATGACTTGAATTCTGCCAAGTCACTGTTTTTTCTGGCTGGCTCAGGCAACCCATTCCATGCTCTAATAGCACTAGGGAAGAAGGTGCATTTGTACACATTTGTCCTAGCATATGGAACGAGGAATGTGCCTTTAGATGATTAAGTCCTAACCCAAACCCCCAGAAGGATGGAACGGATGGAAGTAGACGGGCTTTGAACTCGGAACCATCTCATTAACAGTCTGAAGCGCATGCCACAAGACTCAGCAGTCTTTCGAGAATTTGAGAATAATATAGACAGACATTTTTTTCTTTGTCTTTTTTTTTTCAAACTAGATTAACTTTGAGGAAATCTGAAGTGCTAGTCTATCTTGCTGACTACCAATACCAAAACCCTAGTCTACCCCGTGATGACCACTCTGCTATACTTTAGGTCAACCTACTCTTGGCAGGGAAAAAAAAAAAGCTGAATATCTTCCACCTTCGATACTTAAGGCGGATTTTTAAAAAGGTGGTTAGCCAATGAGAACTTGGTGTGAAGAACAGGGTGCCTGGACACCCCCTCTGTTGACAGTAGCAGACGCCTTGGCTGGCTTGGTCATGTTCACAGAATGGCACAAGATCGACTCCCACGAGACACTTTGTCTGGTGATCTAACAGAAGGCAAGAGAGCCACTTTGACGGCATACTGATGTATGCCAACGTGACATAAAGCGCTTCAGAATCGGCACTAACAGCTGGGAAAAAAGTGGCACTGGATAGATCCACATGGAGAGCGAGCATAAAAGGAGGGTCACAGATTGCGGATGAGATACACACCAGAAGTACAAACAAGGGTGAAAGTGCAACGGCCCCTGGTGATTACAGATTCCCAACCTGTGACCGCAGCTGTGTATCAAGGATTGGCCTCTTTGGTCACACAAGAAGTTGCTAAGGGAAAAATCCATCTCATCAGACACAAAATGCCACAGAGAGGCTCTGTTTTGCCTTAGCCAGATTTCTTAGGCCACTACGTTTAAAAAAAAAAAAAAGAGGAATTATTTTAACAAAAGTTCAATTTGTTCTGTCAACTAAAAAAAAAAGTAATACAGTAAAGCAAAAATAAAACTGTAACTTGAAGTCTGAGAGCAGACACTTAAAGGGGAGATAATATCTGGCCGCTAGAGTTTCAGTTCTGCTGGCCACTTGAACTAGTTTTTTTTTGTTTTTCAACATTTTTTTTCTCATTTTTCAGTCTTCTTCCTATTACTGCTTGTTTATTTTCATTTTTTTTCTGTTTCCTCTGATTCCTTGTCTGTATCTCATCAGCCATTGTCAATGACAGTAGATGTGTAGTTCATTCATATTTTATTTCCTCGTATAGGCATTTTGATATTTACAGTGTAAGGTCAAAGCACTATAATGTTCAATTCTATATTTAGAATTCCCTTAGACTTATGTGTGACTGTAAACAAATGTGTTGTATAATACGTCACCAACAAATGTGTTGTATAATACGTCACCAACAAATGTGTCGTATAATACGTCACCAACAAATGTGCTGTATAATACGTCACCAACAAATGTGCTGTATAATACGTCACCAACAAATGTGTTGTATGATGTATTGGCCTCCTTCAGTCGTAGAACGACTATGGTTCATCTCAGAGCACACTTCCTAATGTGGCTGTGGAGCCCTATTTTGGAGAGACACTCCCGTCCACAAATAGCGCAGGTTAAGGTGGCTTTTGCTTCTGTGGTAGAGGACCTGGCAAGTGAGATGAAAGCCTGGGCATTGTTTATGGTCGGAACGATGTCGCCCACAGAGCAGCTCCCCCCTATCCGCGCAACTGATGTGTTGTTGTATAATAGGTCACCAACAAATGTGTTGTATAATACGTACGTCACCAACTAATGTGTTGTATAATATGTCACCCACTAATGTGTTGTATAATACGTACGTCACCAACAAATGTGTTGTACAATACGTCACCAACTAACGTGTTGTGTAATACGTCACCAACTAACGTGTTGTGTAATACGTCACCAACTAACGTGTTGTGTAATACGTCACCAACTAACGTGTTGCGTAATACGCCACCTACAAAAGTGTGGTCTATTTCTGTCTCATGAGACAATGAATGACGTCTTAAGCGTCATATGTGCTGGTTACGTCACCTTGATTTGGGGCAGAGTCCGTGTGTGTGGTGGGAGTGGGGGGGGGGGGGCTTAAGCTAACACACACGCATATCTCTACAGACTACATCCACTGATCAATTAAAAACTAATTTATTTATTTATTTTTGTTTCTTTGGATGTTTGCTTGAAACAGTCTAACTATTTCGACTTACAACTTTGAGAATATTGTTGACACTCCCCAAGGACACCTGTTGTAATAGAGATGTTCTAACGGTGTGTTTGTTCTCTTACAGGTGATCAAAACTGCAAGTCCCATCTTCCTGCTGCTCACGTGTCTTGGGGCGACGCTCATGTGTTCAAGTGTAAGTCAACCTTTTTTTTTTTGTGCCGATTGTAGAACAGGAAGGGGTGGTGGTGAAATTTTCTAATTGGTCTTTTTTAGAACAAAAACTGATATATCAAAGCTTAAATAAAATAAATAAATAAATAAAAAAATGCTTTAAAAATTAAAAAAAAAAAAAAAAGTTTATTTAAAGGGAAGAACTCCAAATTTACAACTAAATATCTTAATCTAAAAAATAATTAATTACCAATAAACGATTGACTAATTGGCTATACTTTGAAATTCATTTATGTTTATACACTAAATAATTGTTTACCACAAATTCATCTTGAGCCGAGTATGGGTGAGGGAGAAATTACGTGTAGTGGTATCTTAGGTGACCCAATCCCTAAATATTTAGCCATAGCTCTGAATACAGAATAAATAATTTCTCTTGTCAGTATAAAAAAAAAATACCAGTAAGTAATTGACTAGTTAGGAAAAATTTTTTTATTGATTCGTGTATTTTCTTGACCAATGAATAATTGTCCAAAGTTTTAACTTACTCCAAGCGCGGGTGTGGAAGAAATAGCGACTCAAACTTTTTAACCAGAAAAACAGAGTGAGTTGATATTAGCTTTGTCAAAAAATAAGCATAGGCAGAAAGCGAAAGAGAGAGAGAGAGAGAAACAGCAAGAGATGCTCATTGTCAAAGACCATTATCAGCTTTCAACTTTATAGACATGAAAACATTTAAATATATATTAGTGGCAAAGAGTCTACGTTCAAGAAACTCCATCACTCTTGACTCAATCACCAGCAGCCACACAATGAAAAACATTTAAATATATATTAGTGGCAAAGAGACTGTCTTCGAGAAACTCGATAACTTTTGACTCAGTCACCAGCAGCCACACAACGACGAGAAAGAACGAGATTGGTTTCCCTTTATTTTTTTTTATTAAAACTTGGTCTGATTGGATTAGTCCTTCAAGTTATATTTTGGTCTATGTTTAGTTTCGACCCACTCATGTGAAACGGTACTGATCTTGTCACTCGCTACGCCTGATCAGGTAACTACTACATTTGATAGTGTCACACTTATCACAGTTCGATATCCAATCATTTGACTTTCTGAATTAGTGTCATTAAGGCACATTGACATGTCAGCCCACTGACATCAACGGAGGTCATGTGTGACGGCGAGATCATTACTGAATCTTTTTTCAACATGAAACCACTTTTGAGAGTAGATCAAAACATATCGACTGAGAGCATTTCAAAATGAGTGCGTAGAATTTCTAAGAGTTTGGAAAGATGGTGGGGAAATAAACCCGCATACATGTATAAGAAGGTGGAAGCTCTTTTATCTGAAAATAAGTTTTTAAATAATACAGTATAGAATAAAAAGATACCAAGCGTCTTTAATACATCTCCCTTTCCGTTAAAAAAAACAAACTTGATTTGACTAAAAAAAAACAACTTAATTTGACTAAAACAACAACAACCCTCACTGATTGACAGTTGATAATTTAGAAACAAACAAGAACTCTTTTGTGGCTGTGTTGACAGAGACATTTGTAGGTTCGACCTGCTCATCTAAAACATTTGAGGGCTGAACTTTAGAGTAGGGTGGGGAGACGGGCTGTTGTGATAATATCGCTAACACAATTCTGCCCTGAGGCCCAATGCAAAGTTCCGTTGATTGTATGGGTCACCAAGCTTGTTAGACATTGTTGTTTAAATTGTATGATTTCTTATTTTAGGGGCTTCTCAATATTGAATGCACAATATTGTCTCCCCTTTCAGATCTCCCGAAATAGAGAGCAGATGATGTTAAAGTTATATGTTTCTTTGGCCAACGGTTAACGAGCAGGGTGTTATGTGGCCATCACAACGACCAACCGCCTTTACTTTACCCAACTAAAGTCAGGGACCCATTAGAGTTGGGTGGACTCAGGGGCGCCCTAAATATCCCGAAATTCGAAATCCCAGTCTCACCGAGATTCGAACCCAGGGCCCCAGGGAAGCCAAGATCTTAACCACCCAGCCCCCGCGCCCCCTAATGTTTTTTGCAGACCATTAAATGACCACTCATTAGTGTCACTTCAACTCAATAACCACTTATTAACGTCACATTAAATGACCACTCATTAACGTCACACTAAATGACCACTCATTAACGTCACACTAAATGACCACTCGTTAACGTCACACTAAATGACCACTCATTAACGTCACACTAAATGACCACTCGTTAACGTCACACTAAATGACCACTCATTAACGTCACACTAAATGACCACTCATTAACGTCACACTAAATGACCACTCATTAACGTCACACTAAATGACCACTCGTTAACGTCACATTAAATGACCACTCGTTAACGTCACATTAAATGACAACTCATTAACGTCACACTAAATGACAACTCATTAACGTCACACTAAATGACCACTCATTAACGTCACACTAAATGACCACTCGTTAACGTCACATTAAATGACCACTCGTTAACGTCACACTAAATGACCACTCATTAACGTCACACTAAATGACCACTCATTAACGTCACACTAAATGACCACTCATTAACGTCACACTAAATGACCACTCATTAACGTCACATTAAATGACCACTGTTTAACGTCACGTCCACGTTGTGTCTCAGGTATTTGTCATGTATGGAGAAGTGACTTCATTCACCTGCACGTTACAGATCTGGCCTTTCAACCTGGGCTTCGTCATCATGTACGGAGCCTTGTTACTCAAGACCTGGAGGTAAAGAGTTCTCAACGGGAATCCCCCAAAACAAAAAAAATACACCTTTTTTCTTTATTACATATGGAGTATTTTTGTTTTTGGGGAATTCCCGTTTTGTACTCCAATATGTACTCGTGACAATGGCAAAGTCGTCTATTTGTATTTAAGTATTGAAGAGCTTTTTTTTTTTTTTAAAAAAAAAAAACGAGCTATTTAAAAAAAATAAAAAAAATTAAAAAATTCATTTTTATTCAGTTGAATATTAACAAGGACTTAAAAAAAAAAAAAAGACGCCTTGTATACTATGTAGTGAAACTAATAATATTAGCTCAAGCCAATTTAAAGAAAGTTGTAATTTGTCTGTTTTCAGGATTTCTGTTATCTTTAAGTCCGGCGGTGCGACGAAGCGTATCAACCTGCCGGACAAAGCTCTCTTGCAGAGAATGATTCCACTGGTCATTGTGTTCACTGGCTACTTGAGTGTGTGGACAGCCCTGGACCCGCCTTACGCTTACACTGTCAAAACTTCGTCAGGGCTCAAGTTTTTCACGTGCAGTATGACCTGGTGGAAGTACGCGCTTTATGGAGGTCAGTTCGACCTTTCATGTCACGTCATTAGGTTAAAGGTCATAGGACATTTATGTTCTGGTTCCTAGTATTTTAAGTTAGTACAATAAGGCTTGTACATTATAGTGGGCTGAAAAATACTGGGCTGTACAATATATTGAGCTGTACAATATAGTGGGCTGTACAATAAAGTGGCCTTTACAATATAGTGGTTGTAGTATATAGTGGGTTGTACCATATAGTGGGTTGTACTATATAGTGGGTTGTATAATATAGTGGGCTGTACAATATAGTGGGTTGTACTATATTGTGGGTTGTATTATGTAGTGGGTTGCACAATATTGTGGGCTGTACTATATAGTGGGCTTTACAATAATGGGCTGTACAAAATAGTGGGTTGTACTATATAGTGGGCTGTATAATATAGTGGGCTGTACATTAATAGTCGGCATTACAATAGTGGCTGCTAAATGGGTTGCATTAATGTGGGTTGTACTATAATGGGTTGTACAATATTGAGTTAGGGCTTTCTGTACACGGACATCTCTTGACTTCCAGGAGAGGCACTTCTACTTCTCGTGGGCGTGTATCTGTGTTTCACTGTGAGAAAGGCCCCGGCCCACTTCAACGAAAGCAAGTTTATCACCTGGGCCACCTACAACGCCATCATATTGGGAAGTTTTATCTTAATGTTAACGTGAGTACCCTGACACTGTATCGTTTTTTGTGTGTGAGTGGACATGCACTTGTGTGTGTGTGTGTGAGTGGACATGCACGTGCGTGTGTGTGAGTGGACATGCATGTGTGTGTGTGAGTGGACATGCACTTGTGTGTGTGTGAGTGGACATGCACTTGTGTGTGTGTGAGTGGACATGCACTTGTGTGTGTGTGAGTGGACATGCACTTGTGTGTGTGTGAGTGGACATGCACTTGTGTGTGTGTGAGTGGACATGCACTTGTGTGTGTGTGTGTGAGTGGACATGCATGTGTGTGTGTGAGTGGACATGCACGTGCGTGTGTGAGTGGACATGCACATGTGTGTGTGTGAGTGGACATGCACATGTGTGTGTGTGTGAGTGGACATGCACTTGTGTGTGTGTGAGTGGACATGCACTTGTGTGTGTGTGAGTGGACATGCACTTGTGTGTGTGTGTGAGTGGACATGCACTTGTGTGTGTGAGTGGACATGCACGTGCATGTGTGAGTGGACTTGCACTTGTGTGTGTGTGAGTGGACATGCATGTGTGTGTGTGAGTGGACATGCACTTGTGTGTGTGTGAGTGGACATGCATGTGTGTGTGAGTGGACATGCACTTGTGTGTGTGAGAGTGGACATGCATGTGTGTGTGTGAGCTCGAGAGGAGTAGTATGTGCGTGCGTGTGTGTGTTAATGCTAGCTGTGTGGGTGTGTGTCTAAGTGTTTACTGATTTGTGTGTGTTTGTGTGGTTTGCTAATGTAAAGAAAATCTAATGTGTGTTTTGTAGATGACTGTCCACTGCACAGCACCAATGTCTCACTATGATATTCACTTGACTGTCCACAATGCAACATCAATGTCTGACTATGATAGTCACAAGACTGTCCACAATGCAACATCAATGTCTCACTATGATAGTCACAAGACTGTCCACAATGCAACATCAATGTCTGACTATGATATTCACAAGACTGTCCACAATGCAACATCAATGTCTCACTATGATATTCACTTGACTGTCCACAATGCAACATCAATGTCTCACTATGATATTCACTTGACTGTCCACAATGCAACATCAATGTCTCACTATGATATTCTCAAGACTGTCCACAATGCAACATCAATGTCTCACTATGATATTCACTTGACTGTCCACAATGCAACATCAATGTCTCACTATGATATTCTCAAGACTGTCCACAATGCAACATCAATGTCTCACTATGATATTCACTTGACTGTCCACAATGCAACATCAATGTCTCACTATGATATTCTCAAGACTGTCCACAATGCAACATCAATGTCTCACTATGATAGTCACAAGACTGTCCACAATGCAACATCAATGTCTCACTATGATATTCTCAAGACTGTCCACAATGCAACATCAATGTCTCACTATGATATTCACTTGACTGTCCACAATGCAACATCAATGTCTCACTATGATATTCTCAAGACTGTCCACAATGCAACATCAATGTCTCACTATGATATTCACTTGACTGTCCACAATGCAACATCAATGTCTCACTATGATATTCTCAAGACTGTCCACAATGCAACATCAATGTCTCACTATGATATTCACTTGACTGTCCACAATGCAACATCAATGTCTCACTATGATATTCTCAAGACTGTCCACAATGCAACATCAATGTCTCACTATGATATTCACTTGACTGTCCACAATGCAACATCAATGTCTCACTATGATATTCTCAAGACTGTCCACAATGCATTATCAATGTCTCACTATGATATTCACTTGACTGTCCACAATGCAACATCAATGTCTCACTATGATATTCACTTGACTGTCCACTACACAATGTCTCACTATGATATTCACTTGACTGTCCACTACACAATGTCTCACTATGATATTCACTTGACTGTCCACAATGCAACATCAATGTCTCACTATGATATTCACAAGACTGTCCACAATGCAACATCATGGTCTCACTATGATATTCACAAGACTGTCCACAATGCAACATCAATGTCTCTCTATGATATTCACTTGACTGTCCACAATGCAACATCAATGTCTCACTATGATATTCACTTGACTGTCCACAATGCAACATCAATGTCTCACTATGATATTCACTTGACTGTCCACAATGCAACATCAATGTCTCACTATGATATTCACTTGACTGTCCACAATGCAACATCAATGTCTCACTATGATATTCTCAAGACTGTCCACAATGCAACATCAATGTCTCACTATGATATTCACTTGACTGTCCACAATGCAACATCAATGTCTCACTATGATATTCTCAAGACTGTCCACAATGCAACATCAATGTCTCACTATGATATTCACTTGACTGTCCACTACACAATGTCTCACTATGATATTCTCAAGACTGTCCACAATGCAACATCAATGTCTCACTATGATATTCACTTGACTGTCCACAATGCAACATCAATGTCTCACTATGATATTCTCAAGACTGTCCACAATGCAACATCAATGTCTCACTATGATATTCACTTGACTGTCCACAATGCAACATCAATGTCTCACTATGATATTCTCAAGACTGTCCACAATGCAACATCAATGTCTCACTATGATATTCTCAAGACTGTCCACAATGCAACATCAATGTCTCACTATGATATTCACTTGACTGTCCACAATGCAACATCAATGTCTCACTATGATATTCACTTGACTGTCCACTACACAATGTCTCACTATGATATTCACTTGACTGTCCACAATGCAACATCAATGTCTCACTATGATATTCACAAGACTGTCCACAATGCAACATCATGGTCTCACTATGATATTCACAAGACTGTCCACAATGCAACATCAATGTCTCACTATGATATTCACTTGACTGTCCACAATGCAACATCAATGTCTCACTATGATATTCACTTGACTGTCCACTACACAATGTCTCACTATGATATTCACTTGACTGTCCACAATGCAACATCAATGTCTCACTATGATATTCACTTGACTGTCCACAATGCAACATCAATGTCTCACTATGATATTCACAAGACTGTCCACAATGCAACATCATGGTCTCACTATGATATTCACAAGACTGTCCACAATGCAACATCAATGTCTCTCTATGATATTCACTTGATTGTCCACAATGCAACATCAATCTCTCACTATGATATTCACAAGACTGTCCACAATGCAACATCATGGTCTCACTATGATATTGACAAGACTGTCCACAATGCAACATCAATGTCTCTCTATGATATTCACTTGACTGTCCACAATGCAACATCAATGTCTCACTATGATATTCACTTGACTGTCCACAATGCAACATCAATGTCTCACTATGATATTCACTTGACTGTCCACTACACAATGTCTCACTATGATATTCACTTGACTGTCCACAATGCAACATCAATGTCTCACTATGATATTCACAAGACTGTCCACAATGCAACATCATGGTCTCACTATGATATTCACAAGACTGTCCACAATGCAACATCAATGTCTCTCTATGATATTCACTTGACTGTCCACAATGCAACATCAATGTCTCACTATGATATTCACTTGACTGTCCACAATGCAACATCATGGTCTCACTATGATATTCACGTGACTGTCCACTACACAATACCAGTGTCTCACTATGACATTCACATCAGTTTTTTTTCCCTCTACTTTCGTCTATTTTTGTTCTCCCCCAGCCAATTTGTTGGCCTGTCCGGTGGCCCGGATGTTGTTTACGTACTCCTCATGGCCCAGCAGCAGGTCTTTGTGACCATCACCCTGGCTTTGATCTTCTTTCCAAAGGTAGACCATCCAATTAGTCTCTAATCACTCACTGTTGACATGTCTAGAAGATTATATGTTGGTCATTCTGAACATGTTTTTAACGAGCTTATACAAATAGGTATTTCCCTACACTAGCACTAGGTACTAGACACTTCAGCACACTAAAACATGGTATTGATTTTGTAAAAAAAAAGCTAAATTGTGAGTTTTTTTTTTCAAATAAATTGATTGGTCTCTAAATTAATGTTTTGGTCTGTATAACCAACTTCTATTATTATATACGCCCACATTAGTGGTTCTAAAAAAAAATTACGTGTGGCGCCCCCTCCCCTATAAAGAAAACTGGTTTGATCATTTCTCATCTCCCTCCTAGCCAGCTGTTGAACTGGTGGGGGGGGGGGGAGCGATGTGGGGAAAATGTTAAGAACGCAATGAAAAATAAAAGCAAAGACCATAGAATTGTAACAAAATTTTCCAGTTTCTCTTTGCCTGGATTCTTTTTAATATATGCTTAGACTAGCCATGCGTAATAAATGTTCATTAAAGCGAATCTATTCTTCTTTTTGTTTCATATAGAAAAATGGAAATAAATCTTACAGTATTGAGCTATATGGCTGTAAATGTGGAGTTCTTTACATTATACAAGCTTTGTTTTTTTTATTAATAGTTTGCTTGTTCTACGAGATGGAAAACTAACACTGATATCACAGAAATATTGATTGTACTGAACTGTATCAGTGGCGTGCCTAGGAAGGATACAAGGCCTGTTGCCCCCCCCCCTTTTTTTTTTCTCCCAATTGTGTACGTAATTCCTGTTCACATAAGAACAGTCCCCAGTACGTACAGTAATCACCAGTACACAATAAAAACTTAAATATATTCTTTAATGTAGTGTTTCAATACTCATTTTGGCGCCCCCCTTCGCTTCGTGACGCCACTGAACTGCACTGAACTGACTAAACAAGTTTTATTCTCTTTTTATGCAGAAATATCGCGGTTCTGTCGCCAGCGCGTTCAAAGGTGTCCCCTGGTCATTTTACGGGCTAGTCACTTTCTGTGTGTTCACAACAGTTTGTTCCTGGATGTCCTTTCACGCTTGACCGCCTGTAGTACTCTTGCCTCTGTCACATGTTTACAACTAGAGTCATACACAGATACCCCTACCCGTGTCCTGGACCTCATTCACCAATCGTAAACAAACAACATTTAATCACGTGATGATATTGATAAAACAACGAAAAAAAAACTGTCACGTGATAGCCACTGTGTATTAAAAATTAGATCGTAATTTATATAGAAGAGATAGAGAATCACGTGGATAAATGTTGTTTGTTTACGATTGGTGAATGAGGTCCATTGACTAAATGTATGACGCGTAGGACATAATCATCTTCTTTTTTGAAGTAACGTCTGTATTTTATAAGATAAGATTATTGCAATATAAAACATTGCAAACAAGCGAAATTTGTTTTTTAAAATACTTTGAAAAGATAAGAAAGAACTTCACAATTACTGCCATATCTTTCAATGATGACTAGATGTATCTCCCATTTCTATATAAAACAAAAATTAATTACTTACTGCTAATAAATTAACTAATAGATTATTTCTGTTTTATTGATTCATGTGTTGTCTTGGACAATGAATAATTGTGCAAAGTTTCAACTTGATCCGAGAATGGGAGGTGGGAGAAACAAAATTTGAACCAGCCAGACAGACAGACAGACAGACAGGCCAAACTTTGTAAACAATTTTAGACTCATTACAATTACAAATGATAGGACAGACAGACAGACAGACATACAGACAGGCAAAACTTTGCAAACAATTTTTGACTCATTACAATTACTAATGAACCAAAACCTCTCTGTCTTCTGTTCCACTGTTTAGTTTTGGGCACTGTACAGAGGTACTTTAGATGACAGTACCGTCTACGCGAACCACGTGGTGACCATCACTGGACGCGTCAAACAACCGCTGCCCCCCACCACCTCCAGGCTGAGTGAAAGTTTTGCCCTGACCACCGCCAGTGCCTCGGTCCAGTGTAATCCAGAAGATTTCTTTTTAATTTCCGGTTATCAGGTGAGTTCTTTCCCTCGCTTTAAAAAAAAAAAGAGAAACTACATTCTGGATTTGAAACACAGTTTTTTTGTTTTTTTTTAACTGAATTTTGTCACTATCTTCTGTCTCTCTCTCTCTCTCATGCATATTTTTCTCTTTCCTTTTTCTCTCTTTTCTCTCTCTTTTCTCACTCTTTTCTCTCTCTTTTCTCTCTCTTTTCTCTCTCTTTTTTCTCTCTTTTCTCTCTCTTTTCTCTCTCTTTTCTCACTCTTTTCTCTCTCTTTTCTCTCTCTTTTCTCTCTCTTTTCTCACTCTTTTCTCTCTCTTTTCTCTCTCTTTTCTCTCTCTTTTCTCTCTCTCTTTTCTCTCTCTTTTCTCTCTCTTTCTCTCACTCGCTCTCTTATCTATCATATATAACTATCAACGTAAAGCTAGATGTGCACGTTTAGTATCTATATATATTCATAATCTTCAAATACAAAAACAAAACCTAATAAAATACTCAGAAAGACACAAAGATAAAGGCACATTCCTCGTCCCATATGCTAGGACAAATTTGTACAAAAGCTCCTTCTTCCCTAGCGCTATTAGAGCATGGAATGGGTTGCCTGAGCTAGCCAGGAAAACCAGTGACTTGGCAAAATTTAAGTCATTGGTTAACATGCATGACTTAAATGCATAACGCGTAGGACGTAATCATCTTTTTTGAAGTAACGATAAGATAAGATAAGATAAGATACTCAGTGAACATATTGTAATAATTCTAGACTATCCAATGTTTTGTTTTCTTCAGGAGGATGATAACCTAAGTACGACAAGAACAACTAAGTTCTCCTCCAAAGTCGGCCCCCTAAAGTTGGCGTCACTGCAGGTCACAGACAGCAACGGCGGACACAGCTTCTCATCCACTGATACGTAGCGCTCAGATTGAAGATGTACTCACGAGCTCATCTCAACGCTCCTGCGCGTGCTTCTAAAAATAACCGCCGTGTGCCAGAGCGAACGAACATGCCCGCCTATTTGAGGCCATCCCAGAATTCAAGTCTGTCCAGTATTTCTGGAGATGGCGTCATAGCTGTCAAGGGGCAGCCACTCCGTGCCTGCTTTGAAATGTTCTTTGATTGTGGTGTGCAACAAACGAGAACAGAACAATTAGGAATGCATTACTAGCCATTAAGGGGAAAACACTCTCGTGTAAGAGGAGATAATCCTGTAAGGGGACGTAACTGAGATTGAGTCAACAAAATGTGTTTTTAATACAAATTTGCTGTGGCTTAAATGACAAAGTAAAATAATAATAATAAAAAAAAAAATTTAAAAAAAAATTTTAATATTGGGTAGAGAACAGAAAGAAAGTTAAATCTGTAGAAATATTTTCTTTTTCCATTCCATTCAGTTATATTTAGAATTTATGGGACTTATAATTGACAACTTTGACTCCTAGAGCCGGCAATATGTAATCCATTCATGTCAAGCAAGAAGCAGCAGGATTTGTACTCTGCAAGGACTAGAAAAGTGAATCAATCTCTGTGCAATGTCTCCATTCGTCCACAGTACGCCACGTGACCTATGCCACGTGACCTGACGTCATAAATATGTTCTGACCATAGCAATACAATGGTTCTGACTTAGTCCATAGAAGTAAATGCTGTTTGATTGTATATTTCGTGTAGATAGCCTAGAATACAATTTTTGACTTGTGAAATATTTGGTTAGATCATATTGGTTTAGAGCAGTGATGACCAAAATAAGGCCCGCGGGCCACATCCGGCCCGCGATGCAAGTCTAACCGGCCTTTCAGAACTTCTCTCCGCAATACAATAAATGGGAATGTAAAATATATGATTAAAAAAAATAATAACCAAACCAGTGTCCTTGCCATTTTTAGTTGACTTCTTTTGGTAGCAAACGTGATTGGTAGCTTGCTGGTCAACATGGGAGTGTTGAATACATGGGAATGCTGAACAAAAACTTGGCTTTGAGTGAACACAATAAATAGAAAAATGGACACGTTTTGTTTTGTACAGAATACATAAAGTATATCTGTTTTAATGGAGTATTTGCATTGCAGCCTGTCATTCAGAAGTTTGGAACATCCTACTAATTGCTATAGAATTAATGTTGGATACAACTTGTTTCCAATCAAAATGTCGTCTGCTCTATTGCTTTTCCATTTTCGCAATGATGTGGCCTGCGACAAGAGCGTGGGGAATTTATTTGGCCCGCGGAAGGTTGGGCATCACTGGTTTAGAGCAACAATTGTTGTGAAAAAGCAACAACAACAACACTCACACACAATCACAGAAAAAATGAACACAGGACACAGGCATTACACATTAAACACACACACACACACTCACCATGGCTTTAAATGCAAATCACAATCTCGTCATCTGCCAGTCAAGGGCGAGTACTATTGCAATTAGGAACAAAGAGAGTTCATTCCCTTTAGTTCTTGCCTTGAAAAGAACTTTAGTGTGTGTGTTTAGAATAAAAATTACATGCTCGAAGTCTTGGTGTATGTGTTTAGATGCTCGAGGCCCTGTGTATATGTTTAGATGCTCGAAGTCTTGGTGTATGTGTTGAGATGCTCGAGGTACTGTGTATATGTTTAGATGCTCGAAGTCTTGGTGTATGTGTTGAGATGCTCGAGGCCCTGTGTATATGTTTAGATGCTCGAAGTCTTGGTGTATGTGTTGAGATGCTCGAGGTACTGTGTATATGTTTAGATGCTCGAAGTCTTGGTGTATGTGTTGAGATGCTCGAGGCCCTGTGTATATGTTTAGATGCTCGAAGTCTTGGTGTATGTGTTGAGATGCTCGAGGTCCTGTGTACATGTTTAGATGCTCGAAGTCTTGGTGTATGTGTTGAGATGCTCGAGGTCCTGTGTATATGTTTAGATGCTCGAAGTCTTGGTGTATGTGTTGAGATGCTCGAGGTCCTGTGTACATGTTTAGATGCTCGAAGTCTTGGTGTATGTGTTGAGATGCTCGAGGTCCTGTGTATGTGTTTAGATGCACTAAGTCTGGGTGTATTCCTCAAGATGCTCATCCTACAGCCCGCGAACCATATCCGGCCCAGTCATGACGCGGTGCTTTACGGTGCCTCCACTCTCTGCAAGCACAGCAAAATGATGCCGCAGAGGCTTGTGTTTCTTTCACCTCGTTACGAAAATCTTTTGTCTCCTGGGCCGAAACAAATTGAGCACCACTGCTTGAGTCTGGACAGCAGAGTTATCGTTATTGAAACAAGTCTTGAATACAATGGAACAGGGCACAGTCCTTTATAAAACTTAATGTATGAGGCTATCTATACAAGGCAACAAGACAAAGCCCTCTGTGCCTCAATGTCAATTAAACTATTCAAAACAGCAATTCAATTTCTGATGCCTTGTTAATTTATTTTTTCCACCACCTATGATTAGATGATTATCCACTTGAGACAAAATCTGTAATCGCTGTCTCACGGGTTGTTCTGGCAACATCATTCGATGTGTCTCAAGACACTGTGTCTCTATATTTAGATCAATATCTCGGGTTTATAGTGTCTTACTACAAGACACAATGCATAATGTTGTAATTTTATTGCGCATAATGTTGTAATTTTATTGCGCATAATGTTGTAATTTTATTGCAAAGTTGTTGAACATACTCAGACATTTGTGTGCTTGTTCATTCCGAGATGTTCAAAGATACTTCACAAAAGATTAATGAACAAATAGAGATGTGTATATGTTGACTTTATGTAGTAACTTGTTATTTACTAGAGGCTAGCTCGAGTGTGTGTGTGTGCGTGTGTCTTAAAAGTACGGGCTTTTTATTTATTTCTATAGGCCTATTTATAATTCTTTTTTTTTTTTTTTTAGAAATATTTTTTTTTTAAGTACAGCGGGATGGCTGAGCGGTTAAGCGCCTGGCTTCCGAACCTGAAGTGATGGGTACGAATCTCGTTGAAGACAAAGATTTTGGATTTCGGAATTTTTAGGGCGCCCCTGAGTCCACCCAACTGTTATAGGTACCTGACTTTAGTTTGGGGAAAGTAAAGACGGCTGGTCGTTGTGCTGGCCATGACACCCTGCTCGTTAACTGTTGGCCATAGAAACAGATCATTTTAGCATTGGCTGCCCCATAGATCGCAAGGTCTGAAAGGGAAAACTCGAATTTTACTTTACAGCAGTATGAATATAAGAGTTTCATTTGGTGATAGATCTATACTAGCGTGACTGCTTTCAAAAATCTATGAGGCATGTTGAAGTCTGCGAGGTTGCCATTTTTTTTAAGCTGTCCGAAGACTCAAATCTTTGGTTGATGATCAGGAAATGAAGCTTAAAAACGTAGGAGGCTTGGATATGTGTGCTTGTGTTTGGATATATAAGGGATATATATGTGTGATTGTGTTTGGATATATAAGGGATATATATGTGTGATTGTGTGCTTGGATCTGCCTCACGCCATGTTCAGGAGCCGACTGATTTGGCGTCAGAAAATCTGGCCAAGTTTTAGTAAACAAAACATTTTATACATTTTTTTTTTATGTACGTAAATGGCTAAAATATATTTGACTGTATTTATTAGAGCATGGAATGGGTTGCCTGAGTCAGCCAGGAAAACCAAAAACTTGGCAGAATTTAAGTCATTGGGTAACATGCATGACTAGATTGACATAGGACGTAATCATCTTCTTTTTTTAAAGTAACGTCTGTATTTTATAAGATAAGAAGATATTATAAACAAGCTTTAAAATGCCATATCGTGAAGAGATGATGAAATGAAATCAAAATATTTCTTGGTCAAATTAAAAAAGGAAAAGAATGATGCTAGTTGCGTTAATCAGACTCTCAATCTAAAGTTATGATGCTAGTTGCGTTAATCAGACACTCAATCTAAAGTTATGATGCTAGTTACGTTAATCAGGCACTCAATCTAAAGTTATGATGCTAGTTGCGTTAATCAGACACTCAATCTAAAGTTATGATGCTAGTTGCGTTAATCAGACACTCAATCTAAAGTTGTATTATTCTTGACCTCGACATTTCATATGTACCGGTACATCAAAATTTGATCTCCTTGGGACTAATGTTTCCACTATCATATTTTTTAAAATTTCCTACTATACAGATGAAGAAGTCGGATTTTTACATAAAATCAATCTAATGCTATTACTTCTGTGAGTAATAAAGTTGGTTTTGACATGTTTAGTTATTTTTTGTTTGTTTTATAAATATTGAGTAACAGTTTCGTGGCTAGTTTTATTTTGATACAAGTTAAACATTAAATAAAAAAATTGTCCATATCAAATTCATTCTGGCAACTTAGCATATTTCATTGGAATTTTTGTTTTCGAGGTTAAGACGATCTGGGTTTTTTTTTCCCTTGAATTTTATTTCAAATCTCTGGCGGATGTGACCTCACAAACCGTCGCTATTTAATATAAAAAAAAAATGTAGCCTGATGGGTGGAAATGACGTCGGGGTCTTAATTTCAATACAAAATTTCAAGAGTAAACATTGAGATGCGTTTGAAGAATTCGTTTTCCATTTCTAGCACAACAATGACGTCATTGTTTTCGAGACGAAAGAAAATATAAAGAAATTAGTTTGAAAATAAGATAAGACGCCACTTAAATGTCGTGTATCATAGCTAGAACATTGCATTAGATTTCGTTAGGCAGCCAGAGTTGGACGTTAGTTTGGCCTCCATCATGAATCGTTAGACTTAAAAAAAAGTAAAATTATCCCTTTCAGACTTTGCGATCTACATGACATAATGTAAAGCTTATCTCTTTCTGTGGTATGACGGTTAACGAATGTGTCATATGCTGGCCACAACGACCAACCACTTTTACTTTACCCAACTAATGTCCGGTGGACTCAGGCGTCTTAAAAACATGTTTTATCACGCTCACATCTGCAATATTTAAAGTTTCAATATCATTGCCTGGTATGACAATCTGAGCATTAAAAATAAAAATAAACTTTATAGAATCCTAAATGCTGCTGGTAAAATCGTTGGCAAAAAACAAACCCCATTTGGGCAGTTGTTTGAGACAAACATCTATAAAAAAAGCTAACAAGATCCTCGAAATGAAGAATCACCCTTTGTGTCAGGATTTTGTGATTTTACCATCACAAAAGAGATACAAGACACCGATAGCAAAGACAAACAGACACAAACACTCTTTTGTTCCCCTGGCAATCAAATCATTAAATAAGAACAATCTGGTATAAACTTTGTCACATGTAAATTATGAGTGAGTCTGATGTGAATGTACACTTTGGTTTCTTATAGTTATAATGTTTTTTGTTTGGTGTAATGCACAAATTGTAAGACAGATTTCCATACGGACAATAAAGAGTATTATTATTATAATTGAATTCAAAACCCCAGTCTTCACAGATATTTTAACCCGAGACGCCCCGATTCGGAAGCTAAGGGTTTTGCTGCTTGGCCATCATCCCGCCACTGATCGGGCAATTTAGTTTGCAAGTATTTTGATATGCAACTCTTTCATTGTCATCTATAGATGTCATACCCTAAATTGCAAAGACTTTTAAAAGTTTCTTCTATGTAAATTTAGCATTTGTTTTGGATGCCTACCAATTTCGTCAGACAGCTGGAGGCCAGGAGGGGGGCATCCAACGTATTGAGCTGATTTAAGTTTTTTTAATCTGACTGAATTTTGAAAAATCTCTCTCCCCCCCCCCCCAAAAAAAAAGTGTGTGTGTGTGTGTGTGGGGGGGTAATTATGTGCAAACATTTCAGTCAACAAGAACTTACAGCCTTCAGGAAGAACCAGTAGATCTAAGACATTAAAAGTTAGGAACCACTTTTCTCTTTAAATAAGTAAATGAAATCAAAGGTCTCCTTCTCTCGGTCTATGTAAAGATCTCAAAACGATTGTTTCAAGATTTTTTTTCTAAATTCCACCACAAGAGGTTTACGAGAAGGGAATTATTGATAAAATAAACATTAACTGATCTTTCTTGTAGAATAAAGTAGGTACCATATAGGCCACTGGATTAATAAGAAAGACAGCAGTGGCGAAGTTATTGGGCGGTGAAACAAAGTCTGATCTGTAGTGACCAACACATCATGCATAAGTCAATTACTATGCAATGGCAACAGAATCCACTAACAACTTGTATATGGTAGGATGTGAATAACTAGTAGCCCTAGTCATTCTTGTATGCACCAGCTATCATTATCTCTCTTTTCTCACTCTTTTCTCTCTTTTCTCTCTCTTTTCTCACTCTTTTCTCTCTCTTTTCTCTCTCTTTTCTCACTCTTTTTTCTCTCTTTTCTCTCTCTTTTCTCTCTTTTCTCTCTCTTTTCTCTCTCTTTTCTCTCTCTTTTCTCTCTTTTCTCTCTCTTTTCTCTCTCTTTCTCTCACTCGCTCTCTTATCTATCATATATAACTATCAACGTAAAGCTAGATGTGCACGTATAGTATCTATATATATTCATAATCTTCAAATACAAAAACAAAACCTAATAAAATACTCAGAAAGACACAAAGATAAAGGCACATTCCTCGTCCCATATGCTAGGACAAATTTGTACAAATGCTCCTTCTTCCCTAGTGCTATTAGGGCATGGAATGGGTTGCCTGAGCTAGCCAGGAAAACCAGTGACTTGGCTGAATTTAAGTCATTGGTTAATATGCATGACTAAATGCATAACGCGTAGGACGAAATCATCTTTTTTGAAGTAACGATAAGATAAGCTAAGATAAGTTAAGATAAGATAAGATAAGATAAGATACTCAGTGAACATATTGTAATAATTCTAGACTATCCAATGTTTTGTTTTCTCCAGGAGGATGATAACATAAGTTCGACAAGAACAACTAAGTTCTCCTCCAAAGTCGGCCCCCTAAAGTTGGCGTCACTGCAGGTCACAGACAGCAACGGCGGACACAGCTTCTCATCCACTGATACGTAGCGCTCAGATTGAAGATGTACTCACGAGCTCATCTCAACGCTCCTGCGCGTGCTTCTAAAAATAACCGCCGTGTGCCAGAGCGAACGAAAATGTCCGCCTATTTGAGGCCATCCCAGAATTCAAGTCTGTCCAGTATTTCTGGAGATGGCGTCATAGCTGTCAAGGGGCAGCCACTCCGTGCCTGCTTTGAAATGTTCTTTGATTGTGGTGTGCAGCAAACGAGAACAGAACAATTAGGAATGCATTACTAGCCATTAGGGGAAAACACTCTCGTGTAAGAGGAGATAATCCTGTAAGGGGACGTAACTGAGATTGAGTCAACAAAATGTGTTTTTAATACAAATTTGCTGTGGCTTAAATGACAAAGTAAAATAATAATAAAAAAAATAATAATTAAATAAAAATTTAAATATTGGGTAGAGAACAGAAAGAAAGTTAAATCTGTAGAAATATTTTCTTTGTCCGTTCCATTCAGTTATATTTAGAATTTATGGGACTTATAATTGACAACTTTGACTCGTAGAGCCGGCAATATGTAATCCATTCATGTCAAGCAAGAAGCAGCAGGATTTGTACTCTACAAGGACTAGAAAAGTGAATCAATCTCTGTGCAATGTCTCCATTCGTCCACAGTACGCCACGTGACCTATGCCACGTGACCTGACGTCATAAATATGTTCTGACCATAGCAATACAATGGTTCTGACTTAGTCCATAGAAGTAAATGCTGTTTGATTGTATATTTCGTGTAGATAGCCTAGAATACAATTTTTGACTTGTGAAATATTTGGTTAGATCATATTGGTTTAGAGCAGTGATGACCAAAATAAGGCCCGCGGGCCACATCCGGCCCGCGATGCAGGTCTAACCGGCCCTTCAGAACTCTCCACAATACAATAAATGGGAATGTAAAATATATGCTTAAAAAATAACCAAACCATGTCCTTGCCATTTTTAGTTGACTTCTTTTGGTAGCAATGTGATTGGTAGCTTGATGGTCAACATTGGAGTGTTGAATACATGGGATTGCTGAACAAAAACTTGGCTTTGAGTGAACACAAGAAATAGAAACAAGGACACATTTTGTTTTGTACAGAATACCTAAAGTTGTCTGTTTTATTGGAGTATTTGCATTGCAGCCTGTCATTCAGAAGTTTGAAACATCCAACACCGATAACAGTAAACTCAGGTGTACCTCAAGGAACAGTCTTGGGTCCACTACTATTTTTAATTTACATAAATGATTTACCAAATTGCATTACTTCAGGAACAAAAGTCAGATTATTTGCAGATGATTGCATAATATATAGAACAATAAGAACAACACAAGACACAGATATTTTACAAAGAGAATTAGATGAATTACAGAAATGGGAATCAAATTGGAGCATGTCTTTCCACCCAGAAAAATGTCAGTTGTTAAGAGTAACAAAAAAAAACTAAAACAAATTAATTCCACTTATCTTATTCATGGCAAACCAGTAACACAGACTAAAAACGCAAAATACCTAGGTGTTATAATAAATGAAAAACTGTCATGGAATCCACATATTGATGAAACTATAAAAAATCAAACAAAGCATTAGGATTTATTAAAAGAAATTTCTATAACATAAAACTAAAATGTTATTTAACCTTGGTTAGGCCAGTAATAGAATATGCATCCTCCATTTGGGACCCCTCAACTCAAGAAAACATTAAGAAACTGGAACAGACACAAAATAGAGCAGTGAGATTCATAACAAACGAATATTCACATTTGACTAGAGTAACACCTTTAGTAAAAGCACTAAATTTAGAAAGCCTTCAGGACAGAAGACTCAAAAGTAAAGTAGCAATCATACATAAACACTGAACCATAGTCTTCAAATACAAAAACAAAATTTAATAAAATACTCTGAAAGACACAAAGATAAAGGCACATTCCTTGTCCCATATGCTAGGACAAATGTGTACAAATACTCCTTCTTCCCTAGTTCTATTAGAGCATGAAATGGGTTGCCTGAGCTAGCCAGGAAAACCAGTGACTTGGCAGAGTTTAAGTCATTGGTTAATATGCATGACGAAATGCATGACGCGTAGGACGTAATCATCTTCTCTTTTGAAGTAACATCTGTATAATATAATATAAGATAAGAATGCTATAGAATTAATGTTGGATACAACTAGTTTCTTATCAAAATGTCGTCTGCTCTATTGCTTTTCCATTTTTGCAATGATGTGGCTCGCGACAAGAGCGTGGGGAATTTATTTGGCCCGCGGGCTGTAGAAGGTTGGGCATCACTGGTTTAGAGCAACAATTGTTGTGAAAAAGCAACAACAACAACACTCACACACAATCACAGAAAAAATGAACACAGGACACAGGCATTACACATTAAACACACACACACACACACTCACCATGGCTTTAAATGCAAATCACTATCTCGTCATGTCTGCCAGTCAAGGGCGAGTACTATTGCAATTAGAAACAAAGAGAGTTCATTCCCTTCGTTTCAGTTCTTGCCTTGAAAAGAACTTTTTTGCGTGTGTGCATTTCTGTGAAGTAGATGCAATAAGTCTTGGTGTGTGTGTTTAGATGCTCGAAGTCTTGGTGTATGTGTTTAGATGCTCGAGGTCCTGTGTATATGTTTAGATGCTCGAAGTCTTGGTGTATGTGTTTAGATGCTCGAAGTCTTGGTGTATGTGTTTAGATGCTCGAAGTCTTGGTGTATGTGTTTAGATGCTCGAAGTCTTGGTGTATGTGTTTAGATGCTCGAAGTCTTCATGTATGTGTTGAGATGCTCGAAGTCTTGGTGTATGTGTTGAGATGCTCGAAGTCTTGGTGTATGTGTTTAGATGCTCGAAGTCTTGGTGTATGTGTTGAGATGCTCGAAATCTTCGTGTATGTGTTGAGATGCTCGAAGTCTTGGTGTATGTGTTGAGATGCTCGAAGTCTTCATGTATGTGTTGAGATGCTCGAAGTCTTGGTGTATGTGTTGAGATGCTCGAAGTCTTCATGTATGTGTTGAGATGCTCGAAGTCTTGGTGTACGTAAATGCCGAAAATATGTTTGACTGTATAATCTGTATTTATTAGAGCATGGAATGGGTTGCCTGAGTCAGCCAGGAAAACCAATAACTTGGCAGAATTTAAGTTATTGGGTAACATGCATGACTAGATTGACTTAGGACGTAATCATCTTCTTTTTTAAAATAACGTCTGTATTTTATAAGATAAGAAGATATTATAAACACGCTTTAAAATGCCATATCGTGAAGAGATGATGAAATGAAATCAAAATATTTCTTGGTCAACTTAAGAAAGGAAAAGAATGTAGCTAGTTGCGTTAATCAGACACTCAATCTAAAGTTATGATGCTAGTTGCGTTAATCAGACACTCAATCAAGAGTTATGATGCTAGTTGCGTTAATCAGACACTCAATCAAGAGTTATGATGCTAGTTGCGTTAATCAGACACTCAATCAAGAGTTATGATGCTAGTTGCGTTAATCAGACACTGAATCTAAAGTTATGATGCTAGTTGCGTTAATCAGGCACTCAATCTAAAGTTGTGATGCTAGTTGCGTTAATCAGGCACTCAATCTAAAGTTATGATGCTAGTTGCGTTAATCAGGCACTCAATCTAAAGTTGTGATGCTAGTTGCGTTAATCAGGCACTCAATCTAAAGTTATGATGCTAGTTGCGTTAATCAGGCACTCAATCTAAAGTTGTGATGCTAGTTGCGTTAATCAGGCACTCAATCTAAAGTTATGATGCTAGTTGCGTTAATCAGGCACTCAATCTAAAGTTATGATGCTAGTTGCGTTTATCAGACACTCAATCTAAAGTCATGATGCTAGTTGCGTTAATCAGACAATCTAAAGTTATTATGCTAGTTGTGTTAATCAGACAATCTAAAGTTATGATGCTAGTTGTGTTAATCAGGCACTCAATCTAAAGTTATGATGCTAGTTGCGTTAATCAGACACTCAATCTAAAGTTATGATGCTAGTTGCGTTAATCAGACACTCAATCTAAAGTTGTATTATTCTTGACCTCGACATTTCATATGTACCGGTACATCAAAATTTGATCTCCTTGGGACTAATGTTTCCACTATCATATTTTTTAAAATTTCCTACTATACAGATGAAGAAGTCGGATTTTTACATAAAATCAATCTAATGCTATTACTTCTGTGAGTAATAAAGTTGGTTTTGACATGTTTAGTTATTTTTTGTTTGTTTTATAAATATTGAGTAACAGTTTTCTAGCTAATTTTATTTTGATACAAGTTAAACATTAAATAAAAAAATTGTTCATATCAAATTCATTCTGGCAACTTAGCATATTTCATTGGAATTTTTGTTTTCGAGGTTAAGACGATCTGGGTTTTTTTTTTTCCCTTGAATTTTATTTCAAATCTCTGGCGGATGTGACCTCACAAACCGTCGCTATTTAAAAAAAAAATGTAGCCTGATGGGTGGAAGTGACGTCGGGGTCTTAATTTCAATACAAAATTTCAAGAGTAAACATTGAGATGCGTTTGAAGAATTCATTTTCCATTTCTGGCGCAACAAAGATGTCATTGTTTTCGAGACGAAAGAAAATATCAAGAAATTAGTTTGAAAATAAGATAAGACGCCACTTAAATGTCGTGTATCATAGCTAGAACATTGCATTAGATTTCGTTAGGCAGCCAGAGTTGGACCTTAGTTTGGCCTCCATGATGAATCGTTAGACTTAAAAAAAAGTAAAATTATCCCTTTCAGACTTTGCGATCTACATGACATAATGTAAAGCTTATCTCTTTCCATGGATGACGGTTAACGAGTGTGTCATGTGGCCAGCAAAACGACCAACCACTTTTACTTTGCCCAACTAATGTCCGGTGGACTCAGGCGTCTTAAAAACATGTTTTATCACGCAATATTTAAAGTTTCAATATCATTGCCTGGTATGACAATCTGAGCATTAAAAATAAAAATAAACTTTATAGAATCCTAAATGCTGCTGGTAAAATCGTTGGCAAAAAACAAACCCCATTTGGGCAGTTGTTTAAGACAAACATCTATAAAAAAAGCTAACAAGATCCTCGAAATGAAGAATCACCCTTTGTGTCAGGATTTTGTGATTTTACCATCACAAAAGAGATACAAGACACCGATAGCAAAGACAAACAGACACAAACACTCTTTTGTTCCCCTGGCAATCAAATCATTAAATAAGAACAATCTGGTATAAACTTTGTCACATGTAAATTATGAGTGAGTCTGATGTGAATGTACACTTTGGTTTCTTATAGTTATAATGTTTTTTGTTTGGTGTAATGCACAAATTGTAAGACAGATTTCCATACGGACAATAAAGAGTATTATTATTATAATTGAATTCAAAACCCCAGTCTTCACAGATATTTTAACCCGAGACGCCCCGATTCGGAAGCTAAGGGTTTTGCTGCTTGGCCATCATCCCGCCACTGATCGGGCAATTTAGTTTGCAAGTATTTTGATATGCAACTCTTTCATTGTCATCTATAGATGTCATACCCTAAATTGCAAAGACTTTTAAAAGTTTCTTCTATGTAAATTTAGCATTTGTTTTGGATGCCTACCAATTTCGTCAGACAGCTGGAGGCCAGGAGGGGGGCATCCAACGTATTGAGCTGATTTAAGTTTTTTTAATCTGACTGAATTTTGAAAAATCTCTCTCCCCCCCCCAAAAAAAAAAGTGTGTGTGTGTGTGTGTGGGGGGTAATTATGTGCAAACATTTCAGTCAACAAGAACTTACAGCCTTCAGGAAGAACCAGTAGATCTAAGACATTAAAAGTTAGGAACCACTTTTCTCTTTAAATAAGTAAATGAAATCAAAGGTCTCCTTCTCTCGGTCTATGTAAAGATCTCAAAACGATTGTTTCAAGATTTTTTTTCTAAATTCCACCACAAGAGGTTTACGAGAAGGGAATTATTGATAAAATAAACATTAACTGATCTTTCTTGTAGAATAAAGTAGGTACCATATAGGCCACTGGATTAATAAGAAAGACAGCAGTGGCGAAGTTATTGGGCGGTGAAACAAAGTCTGATCTGTAGTGACCAACACATCATGCATAAATCAATTACTATGCAATGGCAACAGAATCCACTAACAACTTGTATATGGTAGGATGTGAATAACTAGTAGCCCTAGTCATTCTTGTATGCACCAGCTATCATTAAAACTGACAGGATACCTCATCCTAAGATATATATTTAGCGCCAAGAGCCATTCAGTTCTACAATCGACTCATTCTGAATCTTAGCTATAACACGCTTACATTTTAAAACAAAGAATACAAGAAAGATAACTCGAGCTTTACCATTATCTTTTCAAGGGACATAACTGTTTAACAACGTCACGGCCTTCTCTGTGTCAAGGATTACATTTTTTTGAACAAAATCTTATTTATTTATTTGTTATTTACTACCTAGAGTGTCCTAGAGATACCAGTACATGGGATAGGGCAGTTAAATAAAATAATTGCTGCAATTAAAAACTATCGGTGCACACTGTTATTATGACGTGTTTTGACCTGATTAACAGATGTGCATATCGCAGCCAGTACACGCGTGCGGCTTCATCCTAGCAGATCTACCAGCTCAATACTGTACACATTAATTAATAATAACAGCAATAGTAACAGAGACATTGTGTTTATACAAGTAGACATTCAAGACCATTTTCCCCATAATATTGACATCAACCATCCAAACTTTGACATTGTTGTCAGTGCCAATTGCACTCTGTAATCACTATTGCTTATTATCCCATTGCTTTCTCTGCCTCTTCTTCTTTTTCCTGGTACTGTTCCCTGTAGGAAGGTCTTTGCAAGCCCCAAAGACATTGTAATATGGAGTTTAAGTTTATGTTGGTTTTTTTTTAAACAATAGTTCACAAGTCACCGCGGGGTCCCAATCAATCTATTGTGCAATTTCCCTTTCTTTATATATAAAAAAAAGAAGTCTTCATGCTATTGCAGTGTTCAAATGTTTCGTTCACATCAGAGACTATGGTTCAAAGCCTTTTATGCCTGCATACTAAAGTACTTTCTAGACTAAAGTTTTGTTTGTCATTTGTTTTAAGTCGTACGAGTTTAAAAGCTTTTAACTTTTTTTTTAAAAAGGCTTCCTTACAGATAAAACATCTTGGCAAAGGGAGATAGCTTGATTACAATCTTACATAAAATACATTTCCTAGGTATAATTTTTTTAATTTATTTTTAAAGTTTTTTTTTTAATGCTAAATTAGCTTCCATTATATCCCTTTGTCTTTTACTGTATTGTATTTCTAAAGGAGCTTCAATGACATCTTAAAAATTAAAGTGTACAGCTGTGATTAACTTTTCATGTGAATATCCTAAGTCAAAGAAAAAAATAATTGGAAAAATATTCAAGACTGATGAAGCCAAATTTGCTTTTTTCTTACAATAAATGTGTGCTTATGAAATCTTTTGGTTATACAAATTTGTCTCCTTCCATTGTGTTGACTAGTGCCACTCCTGACATTATTAAGCTTCAGGTGAAGAATGATTAAAAAGCTGATTGATAAGGTGAATGTTTCTAGACAAATTTAAAACTATAACTACTGCAGAGGGTCAAGAGTGCTATTAGGTAACTTATTTCATGAAATTTTAGTGGAGTGCGGGGAACTGCTGTGTCTGTGACATCGTTCCGACCACAGCAAATGCCCAGGAATTCATATCATTCCAATAAGATGATCCATTGACCATAGTCAATCCACAACTTAAGGAGGCGATTATCGTCTAGACCTGACTGTGGCTAACTTAGCCATGACTGTGGCTAGTCAAGATCTGATAAATGTGGTTAACCTAGGCCTGACTGTGGCTAACTTAGCCATGACTGTGGCTAGTCAAGACATGATAAATGTGGTTAACCTAGGCTTGACTGTGGCTAACTTAGCCCTGACTGTGGCTAGTCAAGACCTGACTGTGGCTAACTTAGCCCTAACTGTGGCTAGTCAAGACCTGACTGTGGCTAACTTAGCCCTGACTGTGGCTAGTCAAGACCTGACTGTGGCTAACCTAGCCCTAAACGTGACTATGGCTAAACTAGACTTTGTCTCTCAATAAAACATTATGGGCCACTGCCATTAACTGAACAAATTACATCAATCAACAACAATGAACAAACTCCACACTGCCAATCAGATTGTGGACAGTGATTGTTGGTGTATGCAGGCACTATGTCAGCTCATATGCTAAACAGATGATTGTAAAGACAGGAAGTAACAAGAAGTAGGTTTTAGTTTATAAATGTATTTTTATCCCAAACTTTAGGGGAAAATGAAAACAACAGGAGTTTAAAAGCAGGAAATAATTTAAAATGCTCACACTTCACAAACACATGTTGAAAGAAACACAAACAGATCTGGTAGATATTGTTAGGAACTCTGGCAGTACCAGGACACTTTGAGTACACAAATAGCTCACTAAATAAACATATGGTTTAAAACAGCAACATATGTGTTAAAAACAAGCAAAAATTGATCTCACTACAATAGATCAAGAACACTAACTCTGAATAGAGCCTGAATTTCAGGTACATAAGAGTTATTCTTCCTTTATGAGAATGAAAGCAAATGCTAATGAAAAAAAAAATGTTTGACATATCATGAGACTCCATCATTCAGCTCCTTTCAACAGATGAAATATATGAGTTATCAAATGCTGCTTCTAATGTTAACAATCAAGTATAAAACACTAGACATCAGTGATTCCCAAACGTTTTCTTTCATGGCACACTTAGAGACTTTAGTGCAGGGGTTCTCAACCTGTGAGTCACGACCCACTTGGGGGGGTCGATTGACGATTTGCCAGGGGTCGCCTAAGACCATCAAAAATAAGGATTGTTATTGTCTATTATTCTATTGCTGTGTGTGGGGGGTGGGAGTGGCAGAGTGGTATATTGTAAAAAGGGGTCACCGAGCTAAAAAGGTTGAGAACTGCTGCTTTAGTGGAACACTTTGCTTATTTTATTTTTACACATTGGTTTTCCTATTTGTTTTAAAAAAAAAAATATTGTTAAATAATAATTTAAATTTAGCATTTATTATTTATTCTGAAGTGCAATACTATAATCAATTACAGAAGGAACATGAACAAATAAAGTTCAATTACATGGATGGTATTGTGCCCTTCAGAAACCAAAAATATTTGATTATCAGGCACAATATTGGCAAGCTGTGGTCTCAATCTTATTTCTATACATTTTGACTTTGATGCAACACAATAAGAAACAGATGGGTCGCAGTAGAAAAGCTAAGGAAAAAAATAGGATTGAAATGTTGTGGTCAGACAAACTTGACCAGAAGTAATTTAATGGTTCATCTTTGAATCTTTTTTTTTTTCCAATTAAGAGTCAGAGTCTAGCTCTCTTCAAAGCTCATACTGATGTTGCTATTGAATTTTTTGTTTTATTACTGAGACTCTGCTCGTTAACCATTGGCCAAAGAAACAGATGACCTTAACATTGGCTGCCGCAAGATCTGAAAGGGGAACTTTACTTTTTCCCCCCCCCCACTGAGAAGAGCTAATTGATTCCAATTTTCTTTTCTGAATTCACCTAATAGACACTAGATCTAGTCAATCACTCAAATAGTTTGCTGAACACTTATACAGGCTCTGGTGTTCTGCAGAACACAGTTTGGGAATCACTGCTACACGTTAAAGTGTCAACATTTTTCCAACTATAATAAATATTCAACTATTTTCAATTCAACAAGATGATACAGATGGTTTTGGAAATCAGAAATGAAATATTTTGAAACAATGTTTTTTAAAAATTTATTTGAAAACTTTAATAACTTTTTCAATTTTCCCAGCCACTGCTGTTACATTCTATTGTGCTCGAAAAATGTTTACACTGTACATACCATTGAATAAAATTAATTAGCATGAATATTTTCCCATAGAAAAATAAAAACATCACGTGTCTACATGTTTCTATCACTTCATTTAGGTACGAATGACCTAACTAGACATTACTTATTGACATTTAGTCACTGACCTAACCTGTCATGAGTTAAAATAAAATAAATAGCTTTGTCATCAGATATTCACTATTTTATCAACATTTTTCATTCAGATGACTTTAGGGAAGCTTTCTTCTTGTCAGCATAATCAATGGTGTTCAAAAGAATTTTCCTCTCGCCCACTTTCAACTGCGCTGCCATCCTTTGTGTTTCGGGGACGTCCTGCCTTGTAGCTACAGCCTCATCTTCCTGTTTCATACAAATAAAGAAGACTCTCAGATTATAGGGACAACATAAGTCTACTATATCAAATCTTAATCTTATATAATACAGACGTTACTTCAAAAAAGAAGATGATTATGTCCTACGCGTCATGCATTTAGTCATGCATATTAACCAATGAATAAATCAAGTAATAAATTACTCGTGTGTGTTGAACCACAAAATACTATAGTATTTCTTTGATATCTATGTACAGTTTCATTTATCTCAGAAATGTATTTTATAAGTTATTGATATTTTAAAAGCTTTAGGTGTTCCTCATCTCCATTGAGAACCAGCAAGGAAAGAACATGTGGTCTCATAATGTCCTTCCATCAACAGTTTAACCATTGCACAATTTGAGTTGCAGGGATCCCTACAACAGGGGTTCTCAACCTGTGGGTCGTGACCCCCTTGGGGGTCGATTGACGATTTGCCAGGGGTCGCCTAAGACCATCGAAAATATGGATTATATTTGTCTATTTTTCTTTTGTTGTGTGTGTGGGGAGATGGGGGGGGGGGTCGCGGCCGAGTGGGGGATTCTAAAAAGGGTCGCCGAGCTTAAAAGGTTGAGAGCCGCTGCCTTACAATCACCAATATTCATAATAGTAATCATCATAATCTTTATCATCCATATAGAAATTTGTCTGACAATTTATGCATTACACCAAACAAGACATTATAATTATAGAAAACCAAACCTAATTTACGTGTGAAATGTTTATATCAGATAATTGAATTTTATTTAATAATTTGATTACAAGGAGGACAAAAAGAGTTTGTTTGTCTTTGCTATTGGTGTCTTGTATCTCTTTTGTGATGGTAAAATCACAAAATCCTTACCCAAAGGGTGATTTTTTTATTTCTAGAATTTTTAGTTTTCTTATGAATGTTTTTCTCAAACAGCTGCAAAATGGGATTTATTTTTTGCAAATGACCTTACCAGCAGCAATTAGGATTTTCTGTATTTTTTTTTAAAGTTCAAATTGTCATACCAAGCAGTGAAATTAAAACTTAAAATATTGCAGATGTGAGCATGATAAAACATCACCAAGGCCTTTACACGAACAGTAAATGAGGACATTTTTCTAAGTAAAAGTAATCTTTGCTGACCTTATTTGCTGATATAATCTCTATTTGAAGTAAAATTTAATTTATTGTCTAAGACAGTACCAAGGTATTTAAAAGTTTGCACTATTTCAATGTTCTCTCCAGTTACTATCAGAAGAAACTTTTGAACGAGTTTTTCTATACAATTAGACACAATGGAAGTAAGTGAAAATTACAATATCATTGCTAGTTTCAACTCTGAAAGAGAGTGAATGTGAAGCTATTTTTAGGTGTTTATTTTTATGAAATGTTGTGAAATGTTTTACATGTTTCGGATGTTCCTTCAGAGTTGAAGATAATTACTTCCTAGTCCAAACCTCCCGCAGGACGACGGAGGATGGGAGTGGGCAGGGTTTGAGCACTGGACCATCGATAAATCTGAACAACAGTCCAGCGCACAAACCGCATGACCAGGCAGCCATCCATTTTAGTATCTGAGGCATGCTGGAATGGATTTCCATGATTTTTTTAAAATTGCGTTTTTAAATGGAAGAATGGAACACAGCTTTCGTTTATGATTTTGATGGGAACATTAATGATTCAATTGTAAAAAAAGGAAATAATAATTGCAGAAAGTTATTTGCAGCCATTTGAGACTGAAACTAGAGAAAGTTAAGAAAAAATTGATGTTAGATCCAGTATTGATTATGTTGGATCTAATTGGAATGATACAAACTCTGACATGATATCTTAATGTTCTGTAGACCTATTCATGACTTGAATCATGAAACTAATCCCTAGGACTTTTTTTCTATTATAAAATGAAGATTTAAAAAAAAAAAATTTAAAAATAAATAAGAGACAGAGTGAAGTTTTGAAATGAGACTAAAGAAAAAACAGAACTACAATACTAAGAAATAGACAGGCCTCTCTAATACAGTTAGAGCATTACCTCTAATGATCCTGGGTAGGTTTTGAGAAGTAGATTGGCTCGTGTCTGTAAAAAGGTCCACACCTTCTCGTCATTCTGATTGTTCGTTTCACTGTCTTCATCTTTCAAAGCTTCCAACTGCCCAGCAGAGACCTCGCCAGAAAACTTTTCAGTCAGAACACCTGAAAACATTAAATCAACATTGCACAGTGCTGACAAAACTATTACCTTTGCTCAATCTTATATCTGATAGATACAAAGTTATATAAACAGGGTTTCTGCACCAAAGTCAATATGAAATTCAAGGAGTTTTCCAGGACTTTTCCAGGAGAAATTTTAAAATTCCAGGACATAAAATTCGCGCAAAAATATTACACAACAATAATCAAAGTGGATTATTATTATTGCTCATTAATCTTCGGACTCAAAGACAAGCCTTATTATGTGTGTGTATATATATATACATACATACATATATATATATATATATATATATATATATATATATACACATACATACATACATATATATATATATGTGTAAGTTATCTTTTAATCTAGTAACAACTTGACTGTCATCCCAAAACCTCAAACAAACATTTTTCTTTTCAAAGATTTATTAAAGAACATTACAAATGTTTGCTATTTCATTTTTTAAAAAATAAGAAACATTCTTAGAGTTGCCTTCTCTGTGGTGGAAATGTAGGCTACATTTTTAGTTCCTATGTGTATGTAGGCCTAATGTTTTATTGTTTTATTAACTGTGCTTAAATCCTCCTCATAAACAGAGCCTGTAACATGCAGGCCTATTTGTGTGTTTAGTTGGCATTTGCTTACTAAATAATAATGACTTTTGGATTATTTTTTGGGGGGGGGGGGGGGGGGGGGGGGGTAATTAAACCCATTAGCGTTTTTTTTTCCAAGCACAATTTCTTTTTCAACTATGTAGTTTCCCTGTCTTTTACGACCGAAATAACTTTTACGGGCTTTCACAGCTGTGTGCGAAATATTTTGCTTAAATCTACAGTAGATCTAGAGTCTAGATTTCTAGATCTAAGTCAGAAAATTCGCGGACTTTTCACAGCTGTGAGTGAATTATCTTTACTAGATTCTATGATTTAGTGTAAAATTTAGAGTCAAGATCTAAATTTAAGACACTAAAATTCGCGACTTTTCACGGCTGTGTGAGAATTATCTTCACCTATCTACTGTAAATTTAGACTCTAGATCTAGGTGACTAAATCCGCGGATTTTTCGCGGCTGTGTGACAATTATGTTCCCTGAAACTACCGTAAATCAAGACTTTAGATCTAAGTCACAAAATTTCGCGGACTTTTCACGGATGTGTGACAATTATCTTCCCTTAATCTACCGTAAATCTAGACTCTAGATCTAAGTCACTAAAATTCGCGGACTTTTCACAGCTATGTGAGAATTATCTTCACCGAATCTGTTGATTTGTTGATTTGAGGCACATCGGCACAATTTAGGCCATGTCGTGCCTGCAGTCCCTCAAGGACCACTCTCTCTCTAAACAACAAGGGCCAGATTCTATACAGTCATATAATTAAAATCAAGGTCTATTCACAGTTAAAATAGTAAAGGTAGTAAAAATTTAAATATTTGGTAAAAATCTAATGTAAATAGTGCATGTTCACAAATTCAGAAATCAGATCTTCGTAGATAGCCCCACTTCCCGAATAAAGCCCAGTACCTTCCCAGGGTCGACATTATTAAATAGTGTTTTTAGATTAGTGGCTCTAAAATATTTCGCCCTGACATCCTGGTATCTGGGGCAATCAACGAGGATATGTTCCACGGTGAGGCGAGAGTCACAGTACTCGCAAAGTGGGGGCTCCTCTCTCTTCGGTACAAAAGAGTGCGTGATGTAGGTGTGGCCAATCCTAAGTCTGGACATGGTTGTGCTACCACGCCTTGTCAGACCCTTAGATGTGGGCCGCCACCTGACATCCGCCACAATCTGCCTGAGTTTACTGTGAGTCTCAGCCTCCCATCGGTTCTGCCACTCTCGATAGGTGGCAGAGGCAATACTTTGTCTCAGGTCCGAGTAGGGAATTTGGGTTCCTGACACCGCATGATTTAGGGCTCTCTTTGCTTCTCTGTCTGCGGCTTCGTTTCCCTCAATGCCAACATGGGAGGGGACCCAGATGAAGGTGACATCCCTACGGTCGGCTGTTATTAGGTCCAACAGCTTCAGGCTCTTATGTACCAATGGGATGTCAGTCTTCATCCGCCCCAAAGCTTGCAATGCAGATTTGGAGTCGGAGCAGATTATAAATTTACTCCTTTCTGATGCTTTTACGGCCATAAGTGCAAGCAATATTGCGTGCAATTCGGCCGTAAAGATGGAGCAGCCATCGGGGAGTCTACGGGAGATTGTTTTGTTCCGAAAGGAGCAGGCACACGCGACCTTTCCCTCCATTTTGGATCCGTCTGTGTAGATGGTGCCACAATCTCCGTAGCTCTCCTGCAGTTCCCTAAAGTGGACTTGTAGTATGCTTGGGTCTGTATTTTCTTTTTTGAAATTAAGGAGGGATAAATTTAATTTGGGTTTGTTCATTAGCCAAGGAGGATTCTGAGGGGTTTCTATTTTAGAGATTTGGTCAATGGGTGGGGTTAAATTTTGGATGGGTTCTCTCATTCGAAGGCCCAACGGCTGTATGACGTTAGGCCTTCGATTGTATAGTTCTACCTCTGTGGGGTTAAATATGGAGTCAAAAGCAGGGTTCGTGGGGTTGGATTTTAGCTTGACTATATACTGCATTGCAAGCTTTTTCATTCTTATATCCATGGGGAGTTCTCCAGCCTCCACATGGAGACTTGGGATAGGTGATGTACGAAACGCGCCGAGACAGAGACGCAGGGCAGCATTTTGTATTGGTTCCAGTATTTTTAGGTACGACTTCCTTGCTGCTCCATATATTATGGATCCGTAGTCTAGCTTGGATCGAATTAGACTCCGATAGAGCAGCAGCAAGGTATCTCTGTCAGCTCCCCAGTCCGTATGGCTGAGTACTCTTAGTATGTTTAATGACTTTTGGCATTTCTTCTTAAGTTCCTTAATGTGGGGGAGAAAATTAAATTTGGAATCTAAGGTGAGGCCTAAAAATTTTGTAGTTTTCACGACAGGGATCTTCTTTTTGTGTATAAATAGTTCAGGGTCTGGGTGGAGTCCCCTTAGATTACAAAAATGCATACTAACTGTTTTGGAGTCAGAGAATTTGAAACCATTATAGTTTGCCCAACCCTGAATTTTGTTTAAACATAACTGTAATTTCCTTTCTAAGGTGTTCATGTTTTTCCCATAAGTAAGGATGACAAAGTCATCAACATACAAAGAGCACTCTATGCCAGGGGACAGCGCATTTATGATGCTGTTTATTTTAATGTTGAACAGGGTGACTGACAGAATGCTGCCCTGGGGTACACCCATTTCCTGGTCATGAGTGTCAGAAGCGGAGTTGCCCACTCGAACCTGAAATTTTCGATCTTTCAGGAATTCCTCCACAAAACGGGGGAGGTGTCCCTTAAGCCCCATAAGCGCCAGGTCACGTAGAATGCCATGTTTCCAGGTTGTGTCATAGGCCTTTTCTATATCGAAGAATACAGCTACTAGATGTTCTCTTCTGAGTAATGCATTTCTAATATAAGCTTCCAGCCTTACCAGGTGGTCAGTTGTTGTCCGCCCCTGCCGGAATCCGCACTGGTAGTTTGAGATCACTTTATTCCTTTCCAGGTACCAGACCAGCCTACTGTTAATCATTCTTTCCATGGTTTTGCAGATGCAGCTTGTTAGTGCTATTGGTCGATAGTTAGCTGGGTCAGAGCCGTCTCTTCCCGGTTTAGGTATCGGTATAACTGTGGCTTTCCTCCAGCTGTTTGGGAAAGCGCCTGTTTGCCACACACAGTTATAGACCCCTAGCAGGACTGCCAATGAGGGTTCGGGAAGGTGCTTGAGGAACTGGTAATGGATTTCGTCTTCTCCAGGCGCTGTGTCATGTGACTTGTCCAGCGATTCCCTCAGTTCCTCAAGCGAGAACGGTTTGTTGTAGTCTTCATTGTTCTCTGACCTGAAATCAATGGGGTGTCTTTCCTCCCTGGTTTTGACTTTTTGGAACTCTGGCGTGTAGTGTGCAGTGGATGATTTTTCTGCTATTGAGGATGCAAGGCAGTCAGCTATTTCTCTGGGGGACGTGACAGTTCGTCCTTGGTTTTTCAAATGCCCTATTGCATTTGATTCTTTCCCTTTGATTCGCCTTACTGCCTTCCAAACCGCTCTAGCAGAAGTTTTGGCATCCAGACTGCCGACAAAACTTCTCCAGGAATTCCTTTTGGCTGACCGTATGGTTTGTCTAGCCTTTGCTCTAGCTATCCTGAATAGCTTTAGGTTTTCCTGGGAAGGATTCTTTATAAATGCAGCCAGTCGTTTTTTCCTATCACCAATAGCACTTTTGCAAGCTGTATCAAACCATGGTTTGCTAGGCCGTTTTGGATTTGCAGAGGTTAGGGGTACAACTTTCCTGGCTATACTTAGTAGCTTGCTAGCAAAGGTATCAGATGGGTTCTGTTCATGGAGGATATTTTCTGTGATATCCTCAGAGCATCTTTTTTGGAATTGTTCCCAATCGGCCTTATTCAGTTTCCACCGCTGAGGTCGTCCCAATGAAGGGAGATTGTTAGTAATGATGATTGGGAAGTGATCACTTCCCCGTAGATCATTGCTAACTGACCATTTAAAATCGTCCAGAAGTCCGGGGACGCATACGGTGAGGTCAATGCATGTGAATGATCCAGTTCCTGGGTGCAAGTAGGTCGGTGATGCATCATTAAGTATGCATAAATCATGTTGGAGGAAGATATCCTCCAGCAAACGACCTCTTGTGTCGGTATTGTTGGATCCCCACATGGTGTTATGGGCATTGAAATCCCCAAGGATTAAATAAGGCCGGGGGAGTTGTTTCAATAGGTCCTCCATGTCTGTTCGGTTTAATGGAGCGCCTGGTGGTAGATACAGGCTGCAGCAAGTGATAACCTTGTGAAGGGTTATCCTAGCTGCTACGGCCTGTAGTGTGGTCTGTAGTTCTACCCTCTCATGGGGGATGCTATCCTTCACAAGGATACAGACTCCACCTGATGCTCTCTCTGCATCCTCAACATTCTTGGTGTAAGCACGGTAGCTTCGGAAGCTGATGCAATCTTTCAGAAATGTTTCCTGTAAGCAGACAGCTACAGGAGTCTCAGAGTCCATCAGTAGCTGCATTTCCTCGTAATTGGCCTTGAGGCCTCTACAATTCCACTGTACAATTCTGGAATCCATGGCTTATTCTAGATGACCTACTTGGAGCTATTTGGCCTTGGGAGGCCCCCGGAGGGGTTTCCCTTTATTCCAGTGACCTTGGTATTTTTATTCTTGGGTTTGGATGGAGAGGAGGACAACCCCCTTTTGGGGGAAGTCTTTCTCTCTGGAGAGGGGAGATCCCTCTGGTTAGAGCGGAGGTTATTTCCTCCTCTCTCACCTCGGGCATCCTCTCCGCTTTGATTTCTCCCCTTAGGGAGTTGGTCAACCTCTAACTCGGTAGAGGTTGGGGTGTCTGGCTGGGTTCTCTGAGGAGAACCTGTGTCAGACATGATGTCTCCGGGTTCTCCCGGAGTATTGGTTTTGACATGCTGCTCAGTCTCCATGCTCTCATCAGCGAGCACAGAGAACCTGTTCTTTAGCATGACAACAGGGCTTTCTTGTTTCTTCAGAGGTGTGTTCTTTGGCGGTGTTTTCTTCTGAGTTGGGGGAGGAGGAGGGGGTGGTGGGGTCAATGTGTCCGTCTGTGTGGCTATGGATCTTCCTTTCTTAGCAACAGCCTGGGCGTAGGTCTTTGTCAAGCCGAATTGGCCCTTGGGTAGGGCCAGTACAGCCGATTTCGCCTGGCTAAAGGTACATCCGTTTCTTGCCTTGTACTCCTGCACGGCAACCTCCTGTTTCCACACAGGGCAGTCCTTGGAGTAGGCTGAGTGGCCAGCTTGACAGTTTGGGCATTTGAACTGGGCTGTGCAGCCCTTGTCCTCATGACCCTCTCCAGCACATCTGGCACACACAGTGTTCCTCTTGCAGACTGCCGCGCCGTGTCCATAACCCTGGCACTTGAAGCACCTCATGGGGTTAGGTATGTAGGGCCTCACTGGAACTCGTAGGTATCCTGCCTTCACATACTCTGGCGGTGTCCTAGTTCCGAATGTGAGGATAATAGTGGCGGTTTTGACCTCCTCACCCTCCCTGCGCCTGGTAATGCGCCGGGCATGGGTGACTCCTTCAATGCCCTCCACTATTTCCTTCTCAGAACACTCCAGTAGGTCCCTAGAGCTGATTACACCTCTGCTGGTGTTCAGACTCTTGTGTGGCATGACTTCCACTTGGAGATCACAGAGTCTTCTGCATCTTAAAAGCCCATCAGAGTGTGTCTTGCTGTCTACTTCTACAAGGAGTTCCATTGTTTTGTGTAGCTTAGACACACTCTTGGGCTCTCCCACTACTGACTTGAGTCCCTTATAGATAATAAAAGGGCTCAACTTGGTCAGGCTTTTTCCCTCCTCTATGCATCTAACCACCAGAAATGATGGCCAGGTGGCACAGCTTTTTGGGACCTCCTCTTTTTTATCGTCAATTCGTCGTTTCTTGCCCAGACATAGGTCTGGGGCAAGTAGTTTTGTGTGTGTTTTTTTGTCCATATATATTTTGGTTAATTCGGCACCTGTGCTCCCCACCCGCCATCGAGTCCAACAAGGGGACGGGCCATTCGGATGTCCAGAATGAGCCCGCCAGGGCTACACAGGTGCTATACTCAGTCAGCTGCTACATCGGACATGTGTCCGATACAGCAGCTCCCTGATTGACCCTCCAGCCACCGCCCTCCAGCATAGGTCGACGACCTATGCTGGTAGCTCGGCATGACCAGCCGGTTGACCCAGAGCGGGCCATCTGGGTCTCAGGTCTAGGGGAACTTGGAGCCAAAGTATTGTGTTGTTGTGGTTTATCCTCAGATAGCCACCACTCAAACACCAGGATCTCTTTATCCCCCCTTACCCGTCGCAGTCCACGGCAAACGGACTGGTCTAGGACGTAGTGAGAATTTAAAGTTAAGGAGACAGTGTGATGATCAATGAAGGCAGACTTAGGAAAAGAGGAGGCAGACACAATGATAGAAAAGAAGTAGGGCACTTTTGAGCTCCAAAAGTGCTAAGGAAAGAGGAGCGCAGTTTAACGTCATGTCTCGGGACGTTCACCGAATCTAACGTAAATCCAGACTCAAGATCTAATTTAAGACACTAAAATTAGCGAATTTTTCTAGGCTTCACTACATTCTAGAGCTAGTGATTTAGCGTAAATCTAGAATCTAGCGTATTTCTAGAATAATCTAGACATTAGACTTAGATGTATCGAGATCATTAAATTGACTAAAATTCACACAGTTTTCAAGTTAGGTTGTGAAGTATCTTCACTAGATCTAAATCTAAATACTATTTCTAGCTAGAGTCGAGATGATTTACGCAAAAACACTCTGTTACAACAAGATTTTAGGTTAGGGAGGGCCCTTCAGAAAAATAATCATTATAATGCCAGGTGAAATGCCCTTGCTTTTAGCCAAGGCCATCTTCAATCACGAGAACACGCTTCACAAGTGGGTGAAAGACGGTGTAGACGCGTCACTGGTAAGCTTATTGACACAGCCAGCCCTTAAATCAACGTGCTCAGTGAAAAAGCGATCCGATAACAATACTACTAATCTATAAATAGATTAGATCTATCTATTGTCAAGGAGCAGTATACACATTCTGCGCAAACTCGGAAATGCTCATTTCGAATCTATTTCCGCCGCGACGGCCCATCTGCAGCAACGGTGCCGAATTTTTTAAATACCCCTTTTTTTTTTTCGATCGGCGAAATTCCAGGACATTCAAGGAGATATTTTAAAATTCCAGGAGATTTCCAGGACTTTTTTATTTTTTCTGAAATTCCAGGAGATTCAAGGACATCCTTGAATTTCAGGAGGCCGCGGACACCCTGTATAAAACACCACTGACACACTTTACCAGCTAGAGTTTAATAAATAGTATATAAACTAATTGTTATTATATTCTATTATGTCTCCTTGAAGACAAAGCTAAAAAAAACAACAACCAACCTTCATCCATACAAAATACCCGCAGAAATGCCATTAAATCACCATCAACAGGAAATCTTCCAAGGTGAAGATAAAAAGCCCTTTGTCTAGAAGAAGAAAATTAAGTTGAATCATAAATTGTCATCATTAATCACAAATATAGACTCAAGATATTTAATCTATAATCTTAAAAAATGTCAAACACAGAAAGAGACTTGAAGAAACATACAACCAAATATTTAAAACAATCTTACATTCTAAAGAAATCCTTTCACTAAACCAAATGCATAAACTAAAGACAAATAATTAAACTAGAAAACAGACTCAACTATTCTTCATAACCATACACAGTCATGTATACTTATAAGTTCACTACTGTATATTACATAAAATGCTACTGAAACAATTTCTATCTTTAGCTTTGAACAGAATCTTTATTTTTCTCCTTTCTCATGTATATGTTATAGTGTTCAGACAAGCAGTTCAGAACTGCGCAGTGGTTTCCAAATCAGGAAGATCTCGATATAGCTTTTGTTCTATAAGGGGGTTTTGGTGCCAGTGTCTAGTTCGAGGCTCTCAATAGAGTATGCAGCTTTGAAGGGCATGGTTGGCATTCTCTGGTGAAGCTCCACAATGCCAAACATCACTAGTCCTTAATTTTAGCTCCCAGAACATGTGTGTCTCATTCTGCGGTGTGAGGTTCTGAGATGAAATATTACATGTAGGCCATGTCAGGAAAGCTCATAATAGACAAAGTTTTTTCTGGAGCTTTAGGTGAGAAATTTTCCATTTCTCATGAATCCCACTTTCTGATTTTTTTTTCATTTCTTCTGGTTGAAGAGGGATTTTGTTTCTCCCCGTCTTTGGCCAATATAATTATTTTGACATTACAGCGTCTATTTCTCCCTGCTGTTGATGTTAATGAGTATAGTAGCAATAACACATTAAAAGCTTAAACCATAACTTACAAATCAAATTACAAATTAATTATTAAATTCGTGACCTGATTATGCTTTTTTTTTTTAATTCTAAATTTTGATTTGCATATTGACCTTCGCTAAAAGTTATTTATAATGAGGCATCAACTTACGGAGCAAGACTCAGTTTACTCAGAAGATCAGACTTCTGTGTGTAGAGTGGATCACTTTTACTGATTCCTGAGAAACAAAAAAATAGTTTTAAATGTAGGACAGGGGATGACAACTCCTGGAAACAAGAAGAATGAGAAAACACTAAATAGGTTATCTGGACAGTTTTCTACATCATCAGGAATGTATGTCATCATACATCAGCAGGAATGTATGTCATCATACATCAGCAGGAATATATGTCATCATACATCAGCAGGAATATATGTTATCATACATCAGCAGTAATGTATGTCATCATATATCAGCAGGAATGAATGTCATCATACGTCAGCAGTAATGTATGTCATCATACATCAGCAGGAATGTATGTCATCATACATCAACAGGAATGTATGTCATCATACATCAGCAGGAATGTATGTCATCATACATCATCAGAAATGAATGTCATCATACATCAGCAGGAATGTATGTCATCATACATCAGCAGAAATGTATGTCATCATACATCAGCAGGAATGAATGTCATCATACATCAGCAGGAATGTATGTCATCATACATCAGCAGGAATGTATGTCATCATACATCATCAGGAATGTATGTCATCATACATCATCAGGAATGTATGTCATCATACATCATCAGGAATGTATGTCATCATATATCATCAGAAATGAATGTCATCATACATCAGCAGGAATGTATGTCATCATATATCATCAGAAATGAATGTCATCATACATCAGCAGGAATGTATGTCATCATACATAATCAGAAATGAATGTCATCATACATCAGCAGGAATGTATGTCATCATATTATCAGAAATGAATGTCATCATACATCAGCAGGAATGTATGTCATCATACATCAGCAGGAATGTATGCCATCATACATCAGCAGGAATGTATGTCATCATACATCATCAGGAATGTATGTCATCATACATCATCAGGAATGTATGTCATCATACATCATCATGAATGTATGTCATCATACATCATCATGAATGTATGTCATCATACATCAGCAGGAATGTGTGTCATCATACATCATCAGGAATGTATGTCATCGTACATCATAAGGAATGTTTGTCATCATAACTTTTTGACAGTTTGTAAGAGCAAAATGGCCTTCCACTTTGTTTCTATCCCAAAGTGATTGCTATTTGGACAGATGGAGTATTTCTTTCAATACTGCTTAAAGCTTGATGCCTTAAGTTGCGATGGAGGAAAGGACTTACAGAATTGACCCCCTGCTCCATCTCCCCCGAAAGGTTGCCCTCATTTAGAGAGAAAAAAAAAAATTCAAGCAAAAGGCAAACTGCTATCAGCCAATAAGGAATCAAAGTTGACTGTGGTAGCCAAGTTTCTGCATAAGGCTTAAAGAAAAGAAATTCTCAGCCTTTCTCTCACTTTACATCTGGGTTTAAAAAACACAATTTTGTTTTTGCTTCAACATCATTAAAGAAAGGAGCGTAGACAACTTAATTTCACGTCAGTCATTTTATGGCAACAAAAGAGTGTCTTGGGACATTTCGACATTAGCCTCATTTTGAACTTACCAAGTTTAAGGCACAGACGATCATGTTCATTGTCTGGATAAACAAATCCATTGTGAACTAAAAATTCTCCATTAGACCTGGGCCCATAGAACATCAAGATCTATTTGAATAAAATGAAATGGGATTCATGACTTTACAAAGCTAAACAGAATTTTAATTTTAAATGTAAGGTAATGGTCATGAAACTCTACTGAACACTAGACAATACTGTTGATAAGCTAAAACCCCTATCGGGAGCATTAATGAAATTCAGGTTTCATTTATTGTTTTAATTAACAATGTGGAACATTGGGTCATAGCCATATAGTCAATTTAAAGCAGGGGTTCTCAACCTGTGGGTCGATTAACGATTTGCCAGGGGACGCTTAAGACCAAAGAAAATATGGATTGTTTTTTTTTTCTCTATTCTTCTATTGCTTTATGTGTGTGTGTGGGGGGTCGTGTCAGAGTGGGTGATTGTAAAAAGGGTCGCCGAGCATAAAAGGTTGAGAACCGCTGATTTAAAGTAATGGACATGGCCGCTGGGTGACTATAAGAAAATTACCTGTTGGCCAGCTTCAAAATCTTTGAGACAGAAACATTCACAAGCATCTTGCTCTGTATTATAGTCCGAGGTGTACTAGATAGAGGAGAGAACAAAAACCACTTTTACAAATACATTCAAGCCAAAGTAAAAATCCTGTTTGAATTATATGAAACTAATTTCCAACATTATGGACCTGCATGCTGCAGGAAGTTTAAAGGATGTTTCTCTAGCCCTGTCAACACACGCCTTTGTAAAAATGGCTGAAATCTAACAGAACAATGTCCATTATTTTATCTTACGCCAATATAACATCAGATTTTTATTTTCATTCAAGGTAGGAATTTAGACGTGAATCGATTGTGATTCTAATGAAACTTATTATTTTCTTTCAATTATTATTAATTCGATTCAATTTAATTTCAATTATTATTAATTCCTGTACAAGGAAAAGTCTGTTTATTTATATCATTCATTGTGTTCACATTAATTAAAGTTTGAGTTGATCTTTATTGATTGAGGTCTGGTGTTTTTTTACACCCCTACTTTGTAGTGTGGTGGCCAAAGTGGTAAAGCGCTTGTTTGGGATTTTGAACTGGGATTGTTAGGATGTCCCTGTGTCCACCAAACTCTAATGGGAACCTGACATATGTTAGGAAAGCAAAGGCTGTTTGTTGTTGTGCTGGCCACACATGACATCCTTGTTAACCGTTGGCCGTAGAAAAAGATGAGCTTTACATCATCTGCCACCATAGATCACAAGGTCTCAAAGGGGTGCTCAACTTTTGCTCACAATGCATTATGGAACAATATAACTGCACAATACTGATAACATAGATGTAGGGACTATATAACTGCACACTAGTGGTAACTTAGATGTAGGGACTATATATCTACTGCCAACTTACAATGCCATTACAATGGTTGCACATGTCCCATAATGGTATCAAGCCTAGTGTCGCTCGAGAACCATCTCGGGCTGGAATTTGGTTTTGTCTTGTCATGACAGAAGAAACTGCCCATCTGTCCAAAAACATAAAACAATTTAGACTTATGTTGCAGTACAATACATTGAATAAGACCAAATCAATGTTTCATTTCTTAACATTGCTGCTGCCAACCAATGAAGAAAGTATTCTAAAGAAAAGTGTACCACACTATAAGACACAATGTCACTTAAAATCAATTACCTGTAATTATCAAATGTGAAGCATTGTTTAACATATAACTGGGTCATGCTATCGGGTTGTTTCTGCAAGTCAAAGAGAGAGAAACAATTTGAAAGAAACAAAGTGAAGGTTCTATTTCTCCTACTTTAATATGTCCTGGTACTGTGTCTGAAATCAATGTAGTTAAACCATACACTGACATACATGACTCACCTGTAGTAACCTGTAAAAGTAAGCATATTGCCTGGCAATATTTCTATATTGGTTTATGGCATCACCTGGGGAAATTGACCAATTGGTTAGAGAGAACACTCAAATTAAACAGAAAGAAAATATTCATAACCCTGTTTAGAAGTAAGTCAACTTTGAAGTCCTTCCAGAAAGTTCAACCAACTTATGTCTGGACAAGATACCAGTGAATGTAGTAGGCCTATCTATGATGTGTTTTTATGACATTAAAAAAAAAAAAAAGCAACAATTTGTTTATAGAAACAAATTAGTAAACAATAGGATTCAATAATTACACAACAGTTTGGAAAGGTTATCTTTAGATCTGAACCTAAAACCTACCAAGAGACTTTCTCTCAATTTTTATTTTTATTTAGTTATTGATAAGCAAAACAATAAAATAAATTGGTCTAAAATTGTTAAATCTAGCAAATTTACAGCTAAAAATATTTTCATAAAAAATGTTTTTGAAAAATTACTCTCGGAACAGAATTAAAATATCTATGGAGATTAACAATTAATTCCTAATTAGAGTGCGTACCTTTAACAGGTGAACCATTCAGGAGTTGAAGATCCTCAGAACTCCAGTACAGTGGATTCAAATAACTACTAGGAAGTATGTCTGGACAAGTAAAAAAAAAAGTATGTACATGATAAAATATATCATGAATAACCTTTCAGGGTAAGAAAACAAACATTTTTTTTTGTTCAACGTCCTCAACAAATCAAAATTCTAAAAAATTACATTTTATTTAAAACTAGTGATAGCCTAACTAGCAGAGCTTAAAAAAGAAAAACAAGAACAATAAGCAACACAAAATCAGTTTTTCCCCATTAAAAATGAATCCTAGTCCCGGTCATTTTATAGTGTTAACTAAAATCTAGAACTTAGAACAATCAGGAACAAATATAAACCAATGAAACAAAAAAAAATTTACTTGGACAGTAGCCAAGTTATATCTATGTTACTGCGTAAACTGATTAAAAAAAAACAGATTAGAGGGATACTTAGTAAAAGCATTGGATGTGATGAACTTAAAGCAAGAGTCACATATAACTGTTAGGAGACAGACTTTATAACCTTTAAAAGTGTTGTTGCTACAACTATATAACAAACACGTCAATACCATTAGTTTAAAAAAAGGCTTTTCTATACCGTTTATGTAAATAGGAAACGGTGGCTGAACGGTAAAGCGCTTGGCTTCCAAACCGAGGGTCCGGGTTCGAATCCTGGTGAAGACTGGGATTTGTAATTTCGAAATCTTTGGGTGCCTCTGAGTCCACCCAGCTCTAATGGGTACCTGGCATTAGTTGGGGAAAAGTAAAGGCGGTTGGTCGTTGTGCTGGCCACATGACACCCTCGTTAACCGTAGGCCACAGAAACAGATGACCTTTACATCATCTGCCCTATAGATGACAAGATCTGAAAGGGGAACTTTACTTACTTACTTAATTAGGAAAACTAGTACAGTTATTAGAGAGATCGATGCCATTGTCCCTTGAAAAGGAATGTTTTCATAAAATTAACTCTTTCTCTCCTAACTGACGATACCAATGTTGATTTCACCAGAATGTGGTAAATAATTACGGAGAGAAAGAGTTAAACGTTTGTTGAGACTTTGGTTGCTGGACCTACCGATGTAAGGTTTCCAAAAAGATTGTGGATTCAATTTTTCATTCAGTAAATGCAGAGCTAGAGTCACATTAGGCATGACTTGAAGAATTTTATCTTCCTTGATTAGTGCCCCTGTAAAAAAAAAAAAAAAAAAAAAAATCATTATCTGTCCCTAAACTTAGTTTGATTCTAGCCTATAACTAGAATCTAAGGTATGATCATACTCTAGCCTATGACCACTAAACCTACTCACCAAGAGGAGACTGTTTTGCAGAGTCAACTGTCATCATCAGTTTCCTTGGGATCTGTAACAACTTCTCTGACTCCTGAGAATAGCATAGTTCAGGTGCATAAATATGATTTGTTTGACACTTTAGCTGTATCAAAATCTTTTTCGCACACAATTAAGAGTTGACAGAAAAGAAGAAGCCTTATGTAAATGAACATACTCATATAGTGGGACAAGGGATCCACACTATGGATATGTGATCCAACCTAGCAATGGTCACATACATTGTGGAACCTTCACGCCCCATGCAGGGCTAAGGGTGAAGACCTCAGGGTCGACAAATGCTGAGAGAAATCCTTCTCAGAGGTCAAAGGGATTAAGGGGCACCTTGCAGTGCTGATTCCCCGAAACAGACTTTTTCAAAGATAAACACAGACATAAAGCCCCACAGCAGGAAGGAAGTAAAACAATGCAGTTACCTTCAGATCTCTTGTACCCTTCAGGCCATAGCCATACTGGGGGAACTGCGTTATTTCAAGTGCAGATGTATCGACACCATTGTCATTCAACCACTTCAAAAAAGTTGGAAAACCATCTTCGCGATTTCGTGAAGGCAGTGCTAGGACTAGAACAAATATAAGGCTACATTACAAGATAGTGCTAGAACTATAACAAATATATGGCTACATTACAAGGTATTGCTAGGACTAGAACAAATAGTTAATACTAATGCTACGGTAGAATTTTTAAAAAATCAATGTTAAACATTTTATTTATTAATTAATAAAATCTACCTGATTGAATGTTTCTAATTTTTTCAACCAATCCATTAATCTCAGGATAATCCTCCAATTCTTTATTTCCAGATTCAGGTGGCTTGGAACACACTGTTGACATTTACAAGTAGAGATTATAAACTTTTGACATCTAAACAAAGACAGCATTAGACTTAAGACAATCAATTTTGATTCAGGATTTCAGTATGTTTCTTTGCCAACGAAAATTTAAATAATACTCGACGTAGGCCGGGGAAAAAAAAGTGGTAGGTCACACAAATGTGCAAACTTCTATTTCTATTGGTTTTGGATAGCGAATCTTTCAAGCCACAGCCTTCTCACTGCACTCTAGTTCAATCTCTATACTGGATGTATGGAAAGCTCTAAGTCCATCTATTTTTTGGACATGTGGGGGGAGGGGTATCTGGTAGAAGTTTTCTGTGATGCATATTGGTTCTCAACAAACACACGTCAGCTCAAGCCAGGAATCAAACTCAAGCCTCACTGATAGGTAGACATACATTTTATTTCACTCAGTTTGGTGGTGCAGTACATGTGCTCCAGACTCACCACGATCCTCCCAAGTTCAAACCCTGCCATCCCCTGACTCCTACAGAAGGTTTGGGCCAAGATATAATCTTCATTTCTAAAGAAGCTTCTTAAGATTGCACATCAAACTTAAATATGAAACATCCTTGAAACACTCAGAAGAAATTCTCCATAGTATAGGAAGATTTGCTGTTACTATTGTGACAAAATTCACATTATAAGCATGAGTCTGCTATGTAAATTTATGAAGCTGACTGTAAATAGATCATGCCTGGGAAACATTTCTACTTTACCTTCTAGTAAACTAGTTATCAGCTCTGCAACTTCCTTCCTAGCAGACTTGGACAGTTCAGGAACAGCAGCAGATGTGTTCACATTGCCTTGCTCTGGGCCTTGGGCTGGCTCTGCTTGAGTGGGTGGAGCTTTGTCTGACTGTGTGAGTGGAGCTTTGTCTGAATGTGTGGGTGGGGCTTGACCTTTGGCTGTTTTCTTTGTTTTTCTGCCCATTGCTCAAATCTAGGCATACATCTTATGAAAAACAGACTAAGACAGAAAAAAAAAAAAAGATTTTTTATAAACTTGACAACACAAATACCTTTAGTACAAACATCCAAGGGCATGATCTGAATAGTGAAGATGGGTTAAATATCTAATGAAGTGACTGTTTTCTAATATACTCTTATCCAACTAGTTTTTTTAAGCGATGCAAACCTTTGAAAGCAAAACAAATACTTAAAACAACAACACTCAAACCATCTGTATACATATGTACAATACCGCATGTCTCAATCACTGTAGTCATAGTTAAAAGTCTTATCTGGACCCACACAATAAGGCTATTATCTTTTATCTTATAGATTGGGAGGCGATATGGCTGAGCGGGAGGCGATGTGGCTGAGCGGCAAAGCGCTTGGTTTCCGAACTGGGAGGAGGGGCGTGTCCCAGGTTCGAATCCTGGGATTTTTAATTTTGGGATCTTTGGGTGCTTCTGAGTCCACCCAGCTCTAATGGGTACCTGAAATTAGTTAGGGAAAGGTAAAGGCCCTCATTAACTGTAGGTCACAGAAACAGAAGACCTTTACATCATCTGCCCTATAGACCACAAGGTCTGAAAGGGGGAACTTTACTTCTTAATACTTTATAGATTGCAGATGTTACTTAAATAAGATGATGAAGATAATTACATCTTATTTCATGTGTTAATCTAGTCATGCATGGTATTGGTTTTCCTAGTTGATTCAGGCAACCCATTCCATTCTCTAATAGCACTAGGGAAGAAGGAGCACTCATACACAAATTTCTCCTAGCATATTATATGGAATAAGAAATGTATGTGCCTCTATATACTGTCATTCCACTTAGTTATAGTATCATGCATGTCTAGATTTAACACATTGATATATATAGTGCATTAAAAATAGGAATAAACTTAATAGAATCCTCAATGCTGTTGGCAAAATCATTGGCAAAAAACAAACCCCATTTGGGCAGTTGTTTGAGACAAACATCTATAAAAAAGCTAACAAGATCCTCGAAATAAAGAATCACCCTTTGTGTCAGGATTTTGTGATTTTACCATCACAAAAGAGATACAAGACACCGATAGCAAAGACAAACAGACACAAACACTCTTTTGTTCCTCTGGCAATGAAATCATTAAATAAGAACAATCTGGTATAAACTTTCACATGTAAATTATGAGTGAGTCTGGTGTGAATGTACACTTTGGTTTCTTATAGTTATAATGTTTTTTGTTTGGTGTAATGCACAAATTGTAAGACAAATTTCCATATGGACAATAAAGATTATTATTATTATTATATATATATATATATATATATATATATATATATATATATATATATATATATATATATATATATAAATAATAACGAGTCGTGTTGGTGTAATAGCTAACTGAATGGTACCAACCCCCCACTCCACCAATCTCGCGTTCTTAATCTCTAGACTAAATCTAATTGCCATCAAGAACCAATCAATGTATAGATCTGGGTGTAACCTGTTCACCCCCCTTTTCTGTTTTTTTTCCCCACAGGACGGCTAAGTCTGACCTCTCGTAAGCTAGTGACGGTAGGCAGGTCTGATTGTGTCAAAATGCCCCAAGCAGTGTTCAACCTAAGACTAAGAACCATCAAATGACTGTCTCAAGGGCATAGAATAATATAGAAGTATTATCTCGATTCTAGATATTACATCTCTACTCCTCTACTATTACAAAAGCAGGAAGCAATCCATATTTCAAGACTAGAAACATTAACATTGTGACTGTGTTTTGAACTGTCGACAGTGTTGACTGAGTCACTGTGTGAAGTGTGTGTGTCTGTCACTAACTCTAATAAAAGTCTAATGATCTAATCCCTAGAATCTAATAAAAAAGTAATATCTTAAAGTTAAAGAAATCCTAATCTAATAACTCTATTACTCTAATAATATTATTATATTATCTAGATAGTAGAATCTTGATCTACTAATCTGTCACTCAGTGTCATCTAGAGTATTCTAGAGCAATCTAGACTAGATTCTAGATTTACTATCATTTAAATTTAATTATTTAATCATTAATTTTGTACTTTGTCTTTGATTAACATCAGAATTCAGAATACTGGACTGAATACTCAGAATAGTATAGTTGAAGTCCAATGAAGTTGGGTAATCATGAAGATGAGCGTCAAAAATTATTGATTCGCCGAAAATTCAATTTTTTTTTAAAAATACAATTAATAAATATAAATAGAGTCTTTAAAAGATTTTCTTGTAAAACAGAGAACTTTTATAATTATATGACATCAACAAAAAGCATTAGCGACGTCAAGGTTGCTCAGCACGCTGCCATTTTGTTTACAATGATGTCACAGAGGTGTTGCCAACTTAGTATTCTGAGATTTTCTTTTTGTTACACTTGCTTAAACCGGTGCTGCACGCTTGTTTGTAGGCATAAATTATATAATTAACTATATAAACTCTTTCCTTTTTCTAACAATTATATTAATAAAGTTGCAATAACATAAATATATGCTCAACTTGTTTTTTTTTTTTTTTTGTTGATTTGCTTTTTTTTTGGTCTATATAGCCTAGATCTAAATATAAGATCAATATTATGTTTTGTTCTGTTGTATTTGAGTCACTGGTAAAATAGTAATCCTGTAGTAGTTTCTAATATTTAGGTGATTTTGGCCAATATAGAGCTAGAAAGGATGACATTGTGACTCGCTTCTATTGAACCACGGATAAAAGAATCAGCAAGGCTATAAGTCGTTTAAGAAGAAAGTCAAGCTGTAGTAGCCGTGTAAAAAAGAAAACGTAGAAGGAAATCCAAGTCTAGTAATTAAGTAGGCTAGTAGTCTGTCGACTTGAGAGTTGTTACAAGTCTAAGTAACTAAGTAGGCTAGTAGTCGGTCGACCTGAGAGTTGTTACAAGTCTAGTAACTAAGTAGGCTAGTAGTCGGTCGACCTGAGAGTTGTTACAAGTCTAGTAACTAAGTAGGCTAGTAGTCGGTCGACTTGAGAGTTGTTACAAGTCTAGTAACTAAGTAGGCTAGTAGTCTGTCGACCTCAGAGTTGTTAGAAGATTTTAGAAAAGTAGCGATGTAAAGAGAAGTGATTAGGTCACAGTAGAAGTCACGTGAGAATTTAAGCAATTATAAAAGTCTGTATGAAGTTTAATTGACTAGTTTTATGTGTTGAAATTGATGTGCTCGTCTTTAATAGTAGTTAAGTATCTGGGCTAAGCTGCTAAGAACATGTAGATTTCATTTCACATCAAGACATATTTCATTGTATATTTCATAGACAAGATATATTGGGTGTTCATGGGCGCCCGCAGGATTTTTTGCAGGGGGATGCAAGTTACCACCTATGGCTCAAAGTCATAGCTTCAATTTTTTCCCCCCGAGCATATTAAAGAAAACAGCTGGTGTCCCCTCGCCCCCCCCCCCCCTACCTATGCGATATTAATTTCACTGTAAATGCATGACGCGTAGGACGTATTCATCTTCTTTTTTGAAGTAACGCCTGTATGATATAAGATAGGTAGATAAATAGGCCTACTTTTTTCATGCTCTTGCATCGTTTTAGGATGTAAACAAAACAGGTTGAACTGAGCATTAGTATTGCTTGAAAAGAGAGACGTTAACGAAGAAACTAACGAATCCAGATACGGACTGTAAAGCAGTGCTCTTTAATAATCCCAAAATCCAAACACATGTTTTTTGCTTGGTGTGTCTCATGTCGACTACAAATTATCGGCAGCACTAATTCATTACCTAGTTTGTCTGCGAATAGTCTCGCCTTCCTCAAGATGCAATCCCTGAAGTGTTCCTAATCATGGTCAGTTTGGTTTTTGATTATGTCATTAATGTGACTGCTGGTGTGCTTTTGAGCGGCCACTTATGCTAAGATGGACAGACTGCAACGTACAACACGGAAACTGGTTCAAGAACAGATGAATAATTGATTACAATTAAAACACACATCAGAAGCACACGAGAAGCAGGCACTGATTATACATAAAGCAGTTTGTCTGGTTCCACTTATAGTAGGCCTAACTATTTTAAAATGCACCAAACATGTTGTTTTGTTTGTTCGTAAAATGTTTTACATGTTTCGGATGTTCCTTCAGAGTTGAAGATAATTACTTCCTAGTCCAAACCTCTCGCAGGACGACGGGGGATGGAAGCGTGCAGGGTTTGAACCCTTGACCATCAATAAATCTGAACGACAATCCAGCACGCAAACCACACGACCAGGCAGCCATCCAACTCAAAATTCTTCTCAAATTGACAGCTGCCTAGAATTTTTCCTCCAAGACAAAAAGAAAATAACATTTATCATATTCTAGGCCTTTACTAAATATAATGATAGCTATAATTATGTGCAAATGAAAAAAAAAATCGTCACGACTACGTGCTACAGAATTTTTAATTGCAAGCCCATAATAAAGCGTACATGGTCGGACATGAACTACAGATTAGCTTATTCCAGTTTATTACAATTATATAGCTTATCCTCATAAACTTTATTTCAGTGAAATCATTATATGCTAAGTTGCTTCGTATCAGAAGTTAATTGATTTGAAGGTGTAAAAAAACATGACTTAACTCTCTCGCGCGCTTAAAGATTGCACGAAACAGGAAAGGCTCGATATTAACTATCAAACAATTTACAGCCCAGACACCAGAACATAACATCTGGCATAGGTTTCTGTCACATACTCGTTAGAGATTCAATGTGGCATGGAGTGAGTTAATAGTCATTTGACTATCTCGTGCCTTATTTACGAAGAAATAATTGGTCTGTATTTGACCACAGGGTGAAAACCTAAGTTACCTTTTGGACTCCTGTGAGTAAAGAGATGTATGTATGTATTGTGTAAGAGATACGAGATGTAATATAAATGGGTTCTAAGTGATGTATTTCCATGGCTGGAGTTGCCAAGTTATTATGCACTATTTTATTATGATTATTAAATGTTTTGTCTGTTGAGACGATGCTTGCTTCTAAATATATGTGTTGTGGTCAAATTACTCAGTGAACATAGTGGCACTACGCAACAACAAAATTGATCAGGATAAAGTTATTTAATGTTTGCACAAAGAACATTCTAACAAGGCCAGAAGAGGCCCTAATGCTATACAAATAAACATTCGCGTTATCAGCATATGTCAAAGATATGACAGTTTCGAAACAACTTATAGACCTGATGTAATCAGAAGAAAAAGGGAACATTATTGAACCCCCAACCCCCTCTGGCTACGCCTATGCCCAGTAGTGGTCTTAGGGGGTGGCAAGTGGGACAACCTACCCAGGCCCTGCTATTGGAGATTCCCTAGCACTGTCAGCTTCGAAAACCAGAACGATTCTCATATATACTCAATATCTTTGGAAATCTTTCCAGGCATCTTTATATACTATTTCTATGTAAGCTCTTAACATGACATAAACTTCAGCAGCACGAGGTTTCTGTAAATCCCGTTAAGTGTGTGACTTTCTTGTTGGATTTAGCTCTGAGAATGTCAAATGGTAGCACAACGAATAACGTGATGCAAGAAAAATTAGAAAAGTAAAACTGCTGTAGCGCGCAGTCTTAACAAAAATTCTAGCGATTGTACAGTACCTTTAAGAAAACAACACCGCATATCATGGGAGAACAGAGAAACAAACGAACAACGGTGATACCCCAAGTCGACCCAACCATGCGAGTACATCTTCGAAGAATTAAGAACGCCGAGGCTCACGGCCATTACATCGGGCATAGGATTCAAAACGAGCATATGAACATTATGGCATCAGAAGTAAAAGGGAACATTATTGATAAAATCAAACTTGCAAAATATTTTCCCGTCATTCTTGACTACACACCCGATGTTAGCCACAAAGAGCTGATGTCCCTTATATTGAGTTTTTTTGGACGTACCCTAATGTTGACAACCTAACAGGAAAGGGTTTGTCATGGCGCTTCTTGCTGCGCTGGTGAACGTTGGTCAGGACATCGCCGATTGTCGTGTCCAGGGATACAAATACAATGGTGTAAACTTGAAGGGAAAGCACCAAGGAATCCAAGCACACATTATTCGCATCAACAATCGACCTTTTGCGCTCTTCTTGCGGCGGCCATAATCTTAACCTTCAGAGTGTTTAGCAGAAATATTATTATGTAGTTTGTTGATTGTTCATGAACAAATGTCTTAATCATTAGTTACGTTGATTAAACTTTAAGGCAAAATCTTTCATAAAGTACATTATGTAATGTAGTCAAACGGCCAATAGTACAGTACATAAGTAAGGTACTATGTTTTGTGGCAAAAATAATACTTACAGCATTAGAGGCGGACGAGACATTAGCGTGATGTGATGTGGTATGGATATATAACCTACTCTTACGGCTTAGGGCCCGCGCACTGCTAAGGCCGCCTCTGCCCATGCCTCCTTCAGTGAAGTCCAGTAGGACGTCGGCGCCGTAGGCGCCATTATCCCGTTGATGGTTAGAAAGGCTGCTTTTATCCAACCACCAGGCCTGGACATTGGGCTCTTCACCCCTGTCCTGTCTGAGGCCTCCAGAGTGTCGAACTCCGACAGCCATCAACAAATACAAGGCAGGACTATTACAATAGGCCTACACACGCACATATCTTTTTTTCCATAAATTGTGTGAAGTCACCTTTCAGGAGCTTCTTGTAAACCAGAAGACCACGGAAAATCTGTTATAAGTTATAAAATGGTTTCGTTTTAATAATTTACACCTAGGATTAGAGTGGGTTCTATGACAGTGTGTGGCTCACTGCGGTCGCATAGGTTGCAGTGACCTAAGGCAGGCTCTGAAAAATATCGGCGTATGCTACTCACTATATAATAATAAGCTTTTTTTTTTCTTTTTTACATAAATTAATTACCCTTTTTAACATCGTTTACCGTACTTTCAAAATACAGCAAGAGAAATAAATAAATAGAAATCGCTATATGACAAGCGTGAGAGACATAAAACGCTTGGGCTTGTCATAGCGGTAATCATGAAGATGAGCGTCAAAAATTAATGATTTGCCGAAAATTCAAAATTAAAAGAAAAATACAATTAATAAATATAAATTGTGTTTTAAAAAGATTTTCTTGTAAAACAGAGAACTTTTATATTTATATGACATCAACAAAAAGCATTAGCGACGTCAAGGTTGCTCAGCACGCTGCCATTTTGTTTACAATGATGTCACAGAGGTGTTGCCAACTTAGTATTCTGAGATTTTCTTTTTGTTACACTTGCTTAAAGCGGTGATGCACGCTTGTTAAACGTTTGTAGGCGTAAATTATATAATTAATTATATAAACTCTTTTTTTTTCTAACAATTATATTAATAAAGTTGCAATAACACAAATATATGCTGAACTTGTTTTTTTTTTTGTTAATTTGCTTTTTTTTTGTTAAATCTATATAGCCTAGATCTAAATTATAAATATAAGATCAATATTATGTTTTGTTCTGTTGTATTTGAGTCACAGGTAAAATAGTAATCCTGTAGTAGTTTCTAATATTTAGGTGATTTTGGCCAATATAGAGCTAGAAAAGATGACATTGTGACCCGCTTCTACTGAGCCACGGATAAAAGAATCGGCAAGGCTATAAGCCATTTAAGAAGAAAGTCAAGCTGTAGTAACCGTGCTAAAAAAACAACGTAGAAGGAAATCCAAGTCTAGTAACTAAGTAGCTAGTAGTCGGTCGACCTGAGAGTTGTTACAAGTCTAGTAACTAAGTAGCTAGTAGTCGGTCGACCTGAGAGTTGTTACAAGTCTAGTAACTAAATAGCTAGTAGTCGGTCGACCTGAGAGTTGTTACAAGTCTAGTAACTAAGTAGCTATATAGTAGTCGGTCGACCTGAGAGTTGTTATAAGTCTAGTAACTAAGTAGCTAGTAGTCGGTCGACCTGAGAGTTGTTACAAGTCTAGTAACTAAGTAGCTAGTAGACGGTCGACCTGAGAGTTGTTACAAGTCTAATAACTAAGTAGGCTAGTAGTTGGTCGACCTGAGAGTTGTTACAAGTCTAGTAACTATGTAGGCTAGTAGTCGGTCGACCTGAGAGTTGTTACAAGTCTAGTAACTAAGTAGGCTAGTAGTCGGTCGACCTGAGAGTTGTTAGAAGATTTTAGAAAAGTAGCGATGTAAAGAGAAGTGATTAGGTCACAGTAGAAGTCACGTGAGAATTTAAGCAATTATTAAAGTCTGTATGAAATAATTGACTAGTTTTATGTGTTGAAATTGATGTGCTCGTCTTTAATAGTAGTTAAGTATCTGGGCAACAAGCTGCTAAGAACATGTAGATTTCATTTCACATCAAGACATATTTCATTGTATATTTCATAGACAAGATATTTTGGGTGTTCATGGGCGCCCGCATGTTTTTTTGCAGGGGGATGCAAGTTACCACCTATGGCTCAAAGTCGTAGCTTCATTTTTTTTCCCCGAGCATATTAAAGAAAAGAACTGGTGTCCCCTCCCCCCCCCCCCACCTATGCGATATTAATTTCACTGTAAATGCATGACGCGTAGGACGTATTCATCTTCTTTTTTGAAGTAACGTCTGTATGATATAAGATAAGAAGATAAATACTTGTTTCATGCTCTTGCATCGTTTTAGGATGTAAACAAAACAGGTTGAACTGAGCATTAGTATTGCTTGAAAAGAGAGATGTTAACGAAGAAACTAACGAATCCAGATACGGACAGTAAAGCAGTGCTCTTTAATAATCCCAAAATCCAAAAAAATGTTTTTTGCTTGGTGTGTCTGTCGACTACAAATTATCGGCAGCACTAAGTCATTACCTAGTTTGTCTGCCAATAGTCTCGCCTTCCTCAAGATGCCATCCCTGAAGTGTTCCTAACCATGGTCAGTTTGGTTTTTGATTATGTAATTAATGTGACTGCTGGTGTGCTTTTGAGCGGCCACTTATGCTAAGATGGACAGACTGCAACGTACAACACGGAAACTGGTTCAAGAACAGATGAATAATTGATTACAATTAAAACACACATCAGAAGCACACGAGAAGCAGGCACTGATTACAAATAAAGCAGTTTGTCTGGTTTCACTTATAGTAGGCCTAACTATTTTAAAAACATGTTTCGGATGTTCCTTCAGAGTTGAAGATAATTACTTCCTAGTCCAAACCTCTCGCACGACGACGGGGGATGGGAGCGTGCAGGGTTTGAACCCTTGACCATCGATAAATCTGAACGACAATCCAGCGCCCAAACCGCACGACCAGGCAGCCATCCAACTTAAAGATCTTCTCAAATTGACAGCTGCCTAGAATTTTTCATCCAGAGAAAAAAAGAAAATAACATTTTATCATATTCTAGGCCTTTACTAAATATAATGATAGCTATAATTATGTGCAAATGAAAAAAAAATCGTCACGACTACGTGCTACAGAATTTTGAATTGCAAGCCCATAATAAAGCGTGCATGGTCGGACATGAACTACAGATCAGCTTATTCTAGTTTATTACAATTATATAGCTTATCCTCATAAACTTTATTTCAGGGAAATCACTATATGCTAAGTTGCTTCGTATCAGAAGTTAATTGATTTAAAGGTGTAAAAACATGACAACTCTCTCGCGCGATTAAAGATTGCACGAAACAGGAAAGGCTCGAAATTAACTATCAAACAATTTACAGCCCAGACACCAGAACATAACATCTGGCATAGGTCTCTGTCACATACACGTTTGAGATTCAATGTGACATGAAGTGAGTTAATAGTCATTTGACTATCTCGTACCTTATTTACGAAGAAATAATTGGTCTGTATTTGACCACGGGATGAAAACCTCAGTTACCTTTTGGACTCCTGAGAGTAAAGAGATGTATGTGTGTATTGTGTAAGAGATACGTGATGTAATATAAATGGGTTCTAAGTGATGTATTTACATGGCTGGAGTTGCCAAGTTATTATGCACTATTTTATTATGATTATTAAAGTTTTGTCTGTTGAGACGATGCTTGCTTCTAAATATATGTGTTGTGGTCAAATTACTCAGTGAACATAGTGGCACTACGCAACAACAAAATTGATCAGGATAAAGTTATTTAATGTTTGCACAAAGAACATTCTAACAAGGCCAGAAGAGGCCCTAATGCTATAAAAATAAACATTTGCGTTATCAGCATATGTCAAAGATATGACATTTTCGAAACAGCTTATGGACCTGATGTAATCAGAAGATAAAGGGAACATTATTGCCCCCCCCCTGGCTACGCCTATGCCCAGTAGCGGCCTTAGGGGGTGGCAAGTGGGACAACCTCCCCAGGCCCCGCGATTGGAGATTCCATTGACACTGTCAGCTTCAAAAACCAGAACAGTTCTCATAATACTCAATATCTTTGGAAATCTTTCCAGGCATCTTTATAATACCAAATACTATTTCTATGTAAGCTCTTAACATGACATAAACTTCAGCAGCACGAGGTTTCTGTACATCCCGTTAAGTGTGTGACTTTCTGGTTGGATTTAGCTCTGAGAATGTCAAATGGTAGCACAACGAATAACGTGATGCAAGAAAAATTAGAAAAGTAAAACTGCTGTAGCGTGCAGTCTTAACAAAAATTCTAGCGATTGTACAGTACCTTTAAGAAAACAACACCGCATATCGTGGGAGAACAAAGAAACAAACGAACAACGGTGATAGCCGAAGTCGACCCAACCATGCAAGTACATCTTCGAAGAATTAAGAACGCTGAGGCTCACGGCCATTACATCGGACATAGGATTCAAAACGACCATATGAACATTATGGCATCAGAAGTAAAATGGAACATTATTGATAAAATCAAACTTGCAAAATATTTTCCCGTCATTCTTGACTACACACCTGATGTTAGCCACAAAGAGCTGATGTCCCTTATATTGAGGTTTTTGGACGTATCCTAATGTTGACAACTTAACAGGAAAGGGGTTTGTCATGGCGCTTCTTGCTGCGCTGGTGAACGTTGGTCAGGACATCGCCGATTGTCGTGTCCAGGGATACAAATACAATGGTGTAAACTTGAAGGGAAAGCACCAAGGAGTTCAAGCACACAATATTCGCATCAACAATCGACCTTTTGCGCTCTTCTTGCGGCGGCCATAATCTTAACCTTCAGAGTGTTTAGCAGAAATATTATTATGTAGTTTGTTGATTGTTCATGAACAAATGTCTTAGTCATTAGTTACGTTGATTAAACTTCAAGGCAAAATCTTTCATAAAGTACATTATGTAATGTAGTCAAACGGCCAATAGTACAGTACATACGGAAGGTACTATGTTTTGTAGCAACAATAAGACCTACAGCATTAGAGGCGGACGAGACATTAGCGTGATGTGATGTGGTATGGATATATAGCCTACACTTACGGCTTAGGGCCCGCGCATTGCTAAGGCCGCCTCTGCCCATGCCTCCTTCAGTGAAGTCCAATAGGGCGTCGGCGCCATAGGCGCCATTATCCCGTTGATGGTTAGAAAGGCTTTTATCCAACCACCAGGCCTGGACATGGGGCTCTTCACCCCTGTCCTGTCTGAGGCCTCCAGAGAGTCGAAGTCCGACAGCCATCATCAAATACAAGGCAGGACTATTACAGTAGGCCTACACACGCATGTATCTTTTATCCATAAATTGTGTGAAGTCACCTTCCAGGAGCTTCTTGTAAACCAGAAGACCACAGAAAATCTGTTATAAGTTATAAAATGGTTTCGTTTTAATAATTTACACCTAGGATTAGAGTGGGTTCTATGATAGTGCGTGGCTCACTGCGGTCGCATAGGTTGCAGTGACCTAAGCCAGGCTCTGAAAAATATCGGCGTATGCTACTCACTGTATAATAAGCTTTTTTTTTTTTACATAAATTAATTTCCCTTTTTAACATCGTTTACCGTACTTTCAAAATACAGCAAGAGAAATAAATAAATAGAAATCGCTATTTGACAAGCGTGAGAGACATAAAACGCTTGGGCTTGTGACAGCTACATATAAAGAGGCTCGAGGTTCTCAACATCGGACTCAAATCAGAGTTGTGCTTACTGAGCAACTAAAAGCATTACTGAAAACATTGTCCCTGGATACCTCCTCCCCCCCCCCAGTGAGCCTGAAAACAGATTGGACCATAGTGCTCTGAACATGCTATAAGCACGAAAAATGCTCTTTATGAAAATAAAAACTATTTAAAATAAAATGGAATCTGGTCTAGCAATTCATAAAAGCTATTTTTTTAAAATCTCAATCCAGATCTTGTCCTATAAAATACAGACGTAGGTAATTCACACAAAAAGTATTTACTCAGAGAATGTAATAATTCATAATTCAGTGACAATGAAAAGCAACATCTATTTAGCACACACAAAAAAATGATTGCAATATATCTTTAAAAAAAGAACTATTTTATTGTGGTCTAAATTATTTTGTCTAACATTAATACATCTGTACATAATGGGTGTTTCTCATTTTTAGTTGGCAGCACTTAATAATGCCAAAATTATTTTTGATAAACAAATCTGGATTTGTTTTTGGCCAGGAAGAGACAACAAGGAATGTCGCGAAAAATAATTTTTGACGCTCACATTCATGATTACCGTGATAGCTACATATAAAGAGGCTCGGGGTTCTCAACATCGGACTCAGAGTTGTGCTTACTGAGCAACTAAAAGCATTACTGAAAACATTTTCCCTGGATACCCCCCCCCCCCCCCAAGTGATCCTGAAAACAGATTGGACTATAGTGCTCTGAGCATGCTATAAGCATGAAAAATGCTCTTTATGAAAATAAAAACTATTTAAAATAATATATATGGAATCTGGTCTAGCAATTCATAAAAGTTATTTTAAAAAAAATCTCAATCCAGATCTTGTCCTATAAAATACAGACGTAGGTAATTCACAAAAAAAAAAATTTACTCAGAGATTGTAATAATTCATAATTCAGTGACAATGAAAAGTAACATCTATTTAGCACACACACAAAAATTGATTGCAATAAATCTTTAAAGAAAAAAAAAGAACTATTTTATTGTGGTCTAAATTATTGTGTCTAACATTAATACATCTGTACATAATGGGTGTTTCTCATTTTTAGTTGGCAGCACTTAATGATGCCAAAATTATTTTTGATAAACAAATCTGGATTTATTTTTGGCCAGGAAGAGACAACAAGGAATGTCGCGAAAAATAATTTTTGACGCTCACATTCATGATTACCTGAAGTTGAATAGCATGTGAACTGTGTGTGTTTGAGGATTTTATAGTAAGTGTAAGTAGGTACTTCAACATCGCTATTTTTGTACGCCGGAAGTGTGTTTAAATTCTGGTCCTCATGGTTTCGGTCGCGTCCCCGGTTACCGTCGGAAAAGTGCGTAAAACGTCATTATTTTTGAACCGATCTTCTAGATTAGAGTATCATTTTGTCGGGGAGAAAATGGCGATTCTTTTGATACCAAATTTGACGGGATTGGTTTACTAGATCGTTTTTTTTTAAGTTTCCAAAATTAGGGTGTGTTCCAGATATGATTACTTTTTTATTTTTGTTTTGTAATTATTTATATTGGTTAGTAATTTGTAGTATCCATATCTACATAAGAATCACGTGTGATTATAAAGCTATTTTGGATGGCACTCTTGGTATATGAATGCCAAAATGACCACCAAATCGAAAGTAGCCATTTTGCTATCAATTCTACCGGAAGTAGTAATAAAATACTTATAAAATATAATAAAAACGAAGTTTCCTTGTTTATTAATATAGATAATGAAGCAAAAAAACTTGTATTAATGTAGATCTAGATTTAGTTAGTAATAGATCTAGAGAAGCAACAGATAATGTAGAAAAATCAAATTATTGTTTTAATCATACACTAGAGTGTAGATCTAGGTCTAATACTTAGATTTAGGCTTAGACTTAGATCTATTTTCTAGAATAGGAACAGAGATGCTTAGAATGAAATCTAGAATAAGAATTAGATAAGATAGATAGATCTTTAATTGATTTGATATATACTAGTCTAGTCTATACTTAATTGTCTTAATAAACTAATACTAGTTTCTAGATCTAGAATGTTGAGGACTAAATTTAGATCTATTTTTTTATGTGAAATTTAATGGGAGAAAATCTGAGAAATAGCCTAAAAACTAAAACAGCTTTTCAATATATATTATAAATTAGATAATTTAGATGTTTTATTATAAGTTTGTTTAGATTATGTCTGTATATATAATATATATATAGACTCAGTATATTTTAAACTTTATAAAAGAGACATTCTGATATCTAATCTTGGCAATTAGACTAATTGTATTGATTTCTATTGCCTCTTGCCTCGCTCCCCCCCTCCCCCCCCCATATCCAAATATTTTGTAATTTTACATCTGCATTTTTTTTTAAATAAAAAAAAAAGGTCAATATTTTAAAAATGTTTTTTAAAGATAACTTTTTCATACTCCAGCTGTTTAAAGTCTCCTTTTAATTTTATGATTAAATATTAAGAAATAAAAACAAGTTCTTGTCAATATTTGAAAAAAATCAAGCTGTTCCCATAGTACAATTTTTAAAATAAATGTCACAATTTTGAATTGCTTTTTTTCTTTAACATTATTATTTATTTTTGTAGCAAATAACATGTTTAAAGTTTCTTGAAAATTTGAAATGGTAATATAAATAAATAAAAAAGTTGTGCTTGAATAAGTCAAATTCCGACCAAATTTGTCGGTTCTATTTTTAGCTTCGTCTGGCTGTAAAAGTATAAAAAATAGATTTAGATGAAAGATTTGGGGGTTATAAAATGATATAAAGAACATGTAAAGTCTCCTGAAAATTTGAAATGGAAATATTGACAAATAAAAAAGTTGTGCATTAATTAAGTCAAATTTCGACCAAATTTGTCGTCTCTATTTTCAGCTTCGCCCGGCTGTAAAAGTGTAAAAAATAGATTTAGATGAAAGATTTGGGGGTTATAAAATGATATAAAGAACATGTAAAGTCTCCTGAAAATTTGAAATGGAAATATTGACAAATAAAAAAGTTGTGCATTAATTAAGTCAAATTTCGATTAAATTTGTCGTCTCTATTTTCAGCTTCGCCCGGCTGGAAAAGTATGAAAAATCGGTTTAGATGAAAGATTGGGGTAGTATTACGTTTTAAATAACATACATAAAGTCTTCTGAAAATTTGAACCAAAAATATTGAATAATAAGAAAGATATGCATGCTTTAATAACAAAAAGTCATTTTTGGGTACCAAAATTTTTTATTGAATACAAAGCCAAAGAAGGAAAAAAAAATAAATACAAAAAAAATCATAACTTTGCTTCTACTTATCATAGAAACATAAATTTGATATTTTTGTAAATGGGACACCAAGTAGCGATGTTACAATATCCGGTGACACGCCCCTTTTATTAAGTCAAAAAACTGTTTCGACTTTTTTCTGACATTTTTTTTACATGCCTTAAAGGTGCACTTTGTTAACCTATTAATTGAATACTTCTCTGTAAAAGAGTTATAGTTTTTGATTGACCAATAAAAATGGCTTCCGGGAATGAAATTACGCTTTCCCACGTGGAGTAGAAGGTTTCGTTTTATTAGACTTAAATAAAGGTTCGATTTCCCTTGTGTATAGTTTAAAAAGCTCAACATTCCCACGCCTTTTGACTCTCCAGTATTGTAGAGCATTTTTCTGGCTAAATTTCAGTGCTTTACTTTTCACATAAGACTGTGCACTTTGGATGCTATTAATTTTTTAATATTTAGCTGTTGAATCTAATGCTGGAGGCCATTATTAACCATTGTAATTTTAGCCATCTTGTTTACATGCCAAGATAATAGTGATTGGTCAGATTGGTCATGTGACATCAAATAATTTTCTGATAGGTTGAATTATTATAGCAGTTTAAAAAAAACTTAGACTGAAATGATGTCAAAATGGCTGACAATGATTTATTTCTGCAGTTACACATTTTGAAATAGATGTAGATTTAGATCTAATGAGTATATAATATGCAGCTTAGTGTTCAGATATTTAAATAACAATAAACTTTCATTTGAAACATGTTTTTGGACTAGTTGATTAATATATAAGAAATGGCAAGCATATTTATTCAACACATTCAAATCTCCTCACATCGTGCCCATTGGTTGCTATGATAAGGACAAGCACACATAGAAAATTTATTTTCTTTCAACCAGGAATCATACATACATAATTCATATAAATTTAGAAGGCTCTTTCAAATCTACAACATATCAGATAACAAGATTCTTAAAAAAAAAATTCTGAAAAAAATTGTAACATCCCTACACCAAGCTCTATTTAATGATATCAATTACAAAACAATATTATCAAAACAAATTTTTTTGTTGAAGTGCCTAGTGTAAGAGCCACCTTATTCTTTCTAGATATATCATATAGATCTACTGTCAAACAGAGTAGAGAAGTAGAAGAATCTTACATAAATAATAATATTTACCTAAGTTTGCATTCGAAGGTCTACGTCATGAAATGATGAATGGTCTCGATTATTGTGCATCCAGTATTTGCTAAATTCACAATAATTTGGTTGCAAATTCTTAGAATAATATTTAACTATTTTAGATCTGGATCTGCATCCAGGTAAAGACGTAGATCTATACCTGATTAATTATAAATTTGTAGATCTAGAATCTAGTAGATCGTAGGTCTAGATATAGATTCTAGATCTTTTATTGTTTAGTTTTTGCATCTTTGCTAATTAAACAACAAATGTTAGAAAGCAAACAAGGGACACCACCCTTAATTACTGTAGACAGTGGCTTCTAAGATCTATGACTGTTCAGCAAATTAGCGACTAAGAAAATGGCGTTTACTTTTGCTGCGTTCTGTTACATTTTGGCACTTATTCTTACGGCTGTGTTAATCTTTTTCGTAATATTCCATGTAAGTTAAGAGAAATTTATTAGGAAAATTATTTAGATATAGACTCTAAGATTCATAGATGTTGTATTGTAGGCTTAAATTTGTCTTAAAAAGGTTTAGTTAGTAACTTAGTAAGCTTAGTCTAGCCGCTAGCCTTGCCCTTAGTATCACTCATTCACTGTTAACTGTTACTAGTGTTACTCACTGTTAGTGACTGTTACCTGTACTATAATAATTTTAGTAATATTATGATTATCATATTATCATAATATTATGATCATTTACTGATCTAGTTTATGCAAGGGAGACTACTGACTAGATCTAGTAGTAGTAGATCTAAAGATGAGGTGCCAGTACTCAGAGATGGATTTCCTAACTTTTAACTACTAATAAATTAAATTAATTAATAATAAAAGTTAAAATACAAGAAAAGTAATAATTTTTTCCCCACATTGAAAAAGTGCAGGTATAATTTTATAATTTTGTATTCCTCAGATCATTGCCTTTGATGAATTAAAGACAGATTACAAGAATCCCATTGACCAATGTAACAGTTTGAATCCTGTAGGTCTTTACTAGGTTATTTGTTTACGTTAGCAAAAATAAACATATCTAATTAGTTGCTTCTGTCTTAATTATATAATTTTTTTTTATCCAAAAGTAGTAAAATTGGTAATACATATGGAATTGGAAAGGCTGAGCAGAAGTTATGATCATGTATTATTTTTCTTTAATAAAATTATCAAACCTATGTGTACAGCTGATCAAATTGGAATATTTTTTCGTCTTATAGTGAATAAAGTTTATTTTGAAAAAAAAAAAAAATATAATGAAACAGGAAGTTATAATTTCTCATAGTAAACTTTTTATTTGTAAAAATATAAAGAATTTGAAATCAAACAAAACTCAATGACATAGAGATGCAATTCTGTGTTCACTAGAATACTGATTCTGGACTGACAATATCAAATATTTTCTTGAACATTGTCTTGACTAAGGTTGGGGATTATACATTAGTAGACAGTCACATACTGGATTTAGTGGTGGCTGCCTAGTCGTGCAGTATGAGCGCTGGACTGACGTTTGGTCATCTCGATGGTCCTGGGTTCATATCCTGCCCACTGCAATCCCCCATCTTTATGGGGGAGGTTTGGACTTGGAAGTAGATTATCTTCAACTCTAAAGAAACATCTGAAACATGTAAAACAAAAAAACATGTACCATTTAACTTACTTTGTTTACAAAAGTCACTAAGTTTTAGCATTTTAGTTCAATTTAAAATAAATAAAAAAATCTTCTACCCCTGCGACTTTGGTGAAGAAAATAAAACTTCTCTCAGACAGTATTCAGTGTACATGTAAGATATTTGGCAAGAGTTAACCTTTTGTTGTGTTTTGTTTTCAGCTTGTGATACCAGAGTACGCCATCCATATGCTCTTCACACTTCTCTTTCTGATAGCGGCACAGTTTGGTACAGTGCTCTTCAACTTACCGCTGATTGTTTACCACATACGAAGGTAAATAAATTTAGTAACGTTTTAGAATATATATGCCAGGGATTCATGAGTAGGTTACATACAACAAATCTCATCTATTCTTTATTATTTACTCATTGTTTACTAGCAGAAGTTTACATAATAAGGAATTTGAGAAATTTTAGTTTATTCAACAAAATAGAACATATGTGCATTGAAAGTCTTGAGAGTGCTTCAAGACCTGCATCATTTCCAAATTACACATTTTACTAATTACACACATCTGATTCAAACACGCAGAGAATAATTCAGGAAATTCTACCCTTGGTGGTTATTACAAAATTTTATTAAATATTATGTCCTTTTCTATCAGCCCTTTGTCAAAGCCTTCACAGGTTGTCTCCTTCATTCTAATATTGCTGGTCTAAGATTCCCAAACTAAATATTTTTCTTTAATGCAAACTGGATTGAAGACAATGTTCTTTACCTAATATTCATTTTATGTGTACCACTTTTCTATTTTAAGAAAACTCCATTATAATGAAAGACAACCTATTGGTTGAGCTCACAAGCAGGACCATTGTGGCTAGAAGTGGTCTTTTCAACTCTTAGAAAAATAGGTTGACGTTTCAACATGATGTAGCTCATGCAAGTTTATTATCAATAGTGTTTGCTGTTCAATTATGGCTGGCTGCCTGGTCATGCGGTTTGCGCGCTGGGCTGTCGTATGGATTTATCGATGGTCCGGGGTTCAAACCATGCCCGCTCCCATCCCCCGTCATCCTGCAGGAGGTTTGGACTAGGAAGTAAACTATCTTCAACTCTGAAGGAACATCCAGAACATGTAAAACATTTTACAAGCAAACAATTGAACTCAATCAGAATGTCTGCCTTGTTTATCATATTCTTTCATACACTTTTGTTTTGGTATTTTTCGTTACTTCTGAGAGTCTGGTTAGTTTGGCCTGAGCATTTTAACTCTTTCTCTTTTGTAATTATTTTCCCACATTCCAATTCATTTTTCTCCTTTCTATTTCACTATCCTGTTCTGATTAAACTTCAATTCTTTTTGTTTGTCATCAGAAAATGTTATAAGCATGAAAGTAGCGCTATATAAAAGCAATGATTTATTTATTTAGTATAGAATTAATTTGGATTGGATGCTCTTTTTACACAATGCCAATCAAAGTTCATAAAACCAAAAATTAATTTAATTTAATGGGGGTCAAATCAACGTTGGTATTGTCAATTAGGAGAGAAAAGAGTTAAAGATGATTGATATTGGTGGAAAAAACATTCTGATAAAATTAGGTGAATTCATCAATATCTATTAATCAGTATACAAAATAAATGCCTAAGGCAGTTCTGGTTAATGCTTTGGTGCGACTTTGTCAGGTACATGAATCGCCCTGTGATGAGTGGCCTTGGCCTGTACGACCCTACATCCATTATGAACGCTGATGAATTGGGAAGGGCGCAGAAAGAAGGCTGGGTGAAACTTGGATTTTATTTAATTTCATTCTTTTACTATTTATATAGGTAAGTGTATTCAAATACCCAAACATTGTTGAATTGAGGCCACTGTGGGAGGGACATTTGTAGCTCTCGGCTCACTTATGGGTACTGTAAGAACAGCCAGTCATCTTCTAGAGTCCTAGGGAAAATGCAAAGGAAAAATTAAGCCATGGGTCACAAATATCCTCCTTGATTTATGTGATGCAAGAAGAGAACTAAATAATGAAGAAGTTAACCCATTGCTTGCAGTAATGTTCAACCAAAAAAATATGCATACAAATGAAGTTGCCAAAAGAAAAATGGAATCAGTGACCAGTGCACTATAAATGGTAGTAGCTTGTAAGTTGGCAATAGCAAAAAGGCATATGAAACATTAAAAGATTTAACTAACACCAGACAAGCTAGAAACACAGTGTTTAAAAACAGTGATGGAATGGAAGAAGCAGGTGTGCTTAGAAGGTGGACAGAATATTGCAAAGATCTGTATAACTTCAAGATATCAACCAAACAATATGATCACTTAAAGGTGGCAAGTTGCCTGGAATCGTTAACATACCATCATAACTTTTGCAACACAGCATCTCACACGTAACTAAATGTTTTAGGACAATCAGCCAGAAAATATGGGAGTCAAAAAAATGGACCCCTTATTCTACTTCCCAAGAAAGGACACTTGAGACTAAAGAGTCATAAGTCTCATCAATCATCCTAGCAAGATACTACTAAGAAAAATTCTCAACAGATTTAAAAGCTGAGGAGGTCCCTTCTGAAGAACAGGCAGGCTTCAGAGCTGGTAGAGGTACATTTAACATCAGACTTTTAAATGAAAAATACCTTCAGCACAACAAAAGTTGTGCACAACTTCATAGACTTCAAAAAAAGTTTTTGAACGGGTTTGGCAAGATGGCATGCAGAAAGTGATGAGAGAGTTAATCATAGATAAAAACATCACTGTACACTTCTGAAAAACTGAATTAAGACTAAGACTGTTTTATTGATCCTTACGGAAATTAGTTGTTATTACAAGGACTCTTTTCTCATATAAAGACAACACAACAGAAAAATACACATAAATACAACAGACAACATAAAGAGTTCATTCAGCAACTACACACAGGTATCTTGGTGCATTTCATGTTCCCTGATCAATGAGTGCGGTGATAGAGTCTGACCGAGTGAGGTACGAATGAGTTTTTGTACCGCTCCGTTCTTGTTTTGATTGACAGCAGTTGCCCACTTCGCGACGACCTGACGTAGTTCTGATGGAGCGGGTAGCCGTTGTCTTCCAAGATTTTTTCGATTTTTCTTAGGCACTTTTGTTCAAAAAGTTCCTTTAAATGAATTAGATAAGTATTAGGACATCCATAGGAGTGTGTCAAGGATGCATTCTCTCTCCAGCTCTTTATAACATATTTCTGAAGCATGTTATGATAGGAACTCTAGAAGGATTTACTCCCTAACACAGGCGGACTATTTCCAATCTCAGGTTTGCAGGTGATATTTATATAGACATTATTGAACAAAAAGTAGACCAGGTACAATATCTTACTTCAAAACTGGGTGCTGCAGCTAGAGCAGTTTGCGTGGATATCAGATATCAGTGCAGAGAAAAAGCAAAATACTAGTTTGTGGTTAAGAGAGTATTAGACGTTGGATACGGTTCAATGGCTGAAAATTAGAAAAAGTTGACTCATTTAAGTACCTAGGGTCAGACATAACAAGAGATGGATGATTCAATAAAAGAGATAAAAACCCATTTAAGCTTGGCATCCTCTACCTTAAGCAAACTGTGGGACATCTAGAAGAGTAACATCAGCGTCCCAGTAAAATTAAAATATTCTTTGCTAGTGGTCTCTATACTCTTATATGGTTGTGAAAGTTAGACACTTAACACTGAGGCTGAAAGAATTCAAACCTTTGAGAGTAAATGCTACAGAAAAATGCAGGAAAAGAAAATAAGTTTATACTTTTACAAGTCAACACTCTGGCTGTCAAAAAGAAGGAACACCTCAATATTCTGAAAAGACAAAAGCTAAGCTGGTTTGGTCAAATTGTAAGACATTGCTCACTGTGATCCTTCAAGGTACAGGGCGGGAGCACAAAGAAAGCTAGCTGGATAATGCAAAGGAATGGACCGGCCACTCTCCTGATATCCTGCTAAGAACAACTTCTGACCAGGAAAAGTGGAGGGATTTGATCATGTGAACTGTCCCAGCACACCGTTAGACAAAACTCAAGGGACAGATGATGACAATGAAGTGAACCCTATTTTAAACTTTCTTAACAGTAGATTGGATTAAATAGTTTTGTGTCAATTTTCCTAGCATTATATTGTTTTTAAAATTAGGAACTAATGATTAGAGTTAACTCAAACAAATATCTTAAAAAGTGGAGCAAATTAGAAAAAAAGTGGAGAGCTCAATTAATTTATCTTAGTTAAATCTGATATGAACTTATAGATATTGTTTAATTAATATTTTATTTCATATTTCAGCATGATCTACGTTCTTGTTTCCTCATGAAACACTTGACCGCCAATCGTGGATGTGCATGAAGAGTGTGATGATGGATAGATGTTTTGTAGCGTCAATATTCGTTTGGATAACTCTTTCATTGTGTTGTCAGGAGCTGTCAACTGGAACATGTATATGCGCCAGATATTAATCTGTACAGAAATATCCAGTTTTTAATTCTTAAAGTTTAAAAGTCCTAGATTGAAAGTTTTTATACACATTTCTCTGTTGTGCCATGGTGTCCGCTTGTCTTCTTTCTGTTACTAAGCTTCTTGCATTACACAATGATTCATGTAGCATTAGCCTCTGTAAATGTTTGGTCCACAATTGTAAATGTTTGGTATAAAAATCACATTTTTGTTGTTGAGATTTGAAGTGTGTCAAACTGAACCTTTAAACCAATGTCTAGTATTAACTTGCACTTGTTTAATCATTTTGATGTGCTGTAATTGGGAAGAAACACTGTGTGACATTTATTTGTGATTTCATTTATCCAATACATAGTCATCTTTGTGATTTCATTAACCCAATACCCAGCCAAATCGTTTGATTTCATATTTTGCTTCACACATTTTCTTCATATGTTAAGGACACTTCATATTTGTTTTTTAGTTCTTTTTATATACTGATCAGTGACAGAATTTTTTTTTTTTTTCCTGAGGAATTTTTTTACCTCAGTCTTATGTTTAACTGAAATGCATACAAGAAACGGTGAGACATTTGGAATAATACAGCCAGTTCTTAAAGCATAGGTTTAAGATCTGTTTCCAAACTTCTTTGGTTTATTAATCTGTGTGTACGCCCTAATTAATCAATTAAATAATTAGCAACCTTTTTTTACATAGTTTTATGTATCATTTATTTCTATCTTAAGAGTCACACAACATAACCAACACCCTGTACTGCAGTGCTGAACAACTGAAGAAAACAGCACACTTTTTTCCTTGGCACAGTCTGCAAAAGAGCTCACAGCTCAGCAGCAATAAAGCTGGCTAGAAGAAGAAGAAGAGTCACACACATTTACCGAAAGGATTTTTTAAATGTTTGCTTCTGTTCTATGACCTTCCTTTTTTTTTCCATGTCTCTCTGTCAGTTGTTCACTTTTGTTTTCCATTTGCATTGACTTGTAGATTCATTCCTGCTGAAACCAATATTAATGTTTCAAATTGCTTCATTCGTTCTAAACAAATACTTTGCATCAGCATTCTCAGCCCCAGGAGACAAAGACATATTACTGAATTTGAACCAAGTAGACAACATAGAAGATATAGTAGTACAAGAAAATGGAATTCAAAAACTATTAGCCAACACCAAGCCAAATAAAGCTTCTGGACCTGATGGTATTCCAGCTAGATTACTCAAAGAACTAAGTAATGAGCTAGCCCCAGTGTTCAAAATACTCTTTCAGGCTTCACTTAACCAGGGCAGAGTACCAAAGGACTGGAAAGAAGCTAATGTCACCCCCCTATTTAAAAAAGGAGAAAAATCTGACCCAGGGAACTACAGACCAGTATCACTTACCAGCATCACATGTAAAATCCTAGAACACATAATATGTAGCAACATCATAAACCACTTAGACAAACATAATGTCCTCACACCATACCAACATGGCTTTAGGAAATATAGATCATGTGAAACACAACTAATAGGACTAATTGATGATTTTTCAAAAGGTTTAGATAATAGTGAACAAATAGATGCTATCTTACTAGATTTTTCTAAGGCTTTTGACAAAGTTCACCACCATAGTTTGCTTAAAAAATTAAAATATTTCGGCATTAATGGTCCACTGCATCAGTGGATTAAAGACTTTCTGATAGGGAGAGAACAAACTGTAATAATAAATGGCTCTAAATCAACACCGATAACAGTAAACTCAGGTGTACCTCAAGGTACAGTCTTGGGTCCACTACTATTTTTAATTTACATAAATGATTTACCAAATTGCATTAGTTCAGGAACAAAAGTCAGATTATTTGCAGACGATTGCATAATATATAGAACAATAAAAACAACACAAGACACAGATATTTTACAAAGAGAATTAGATGAATTACAGAAATGGGAATCAAATTGGAGCATGTCTTTCCACCCAGAAAAATGTCAGTTGTTAAGAGTAACAAAAAAACTAAAACAAATTAATTCCACTTATCTTATTCATGGCAAACCAGTATCACAGACTAAAAACGCAAAATACCTAGGTGTTATAATAAATGAAAAACTATCATGGAATCCACATATTGATGAAACTACAAAAAAATCAAACAAAGCATTAGGATTTATTAAAAGAAATTTCTATAAATCAAATAAGAACATAAAACTAAAATGTTACTTAACCTTGGTTAGGCCAATAATAGAATATGCATCCTCCGTTTGGGACCCCTCAACTCAAGAAAACATTAAGAAACTGGAACAGACACAAAATAGAGCAGTGAGATTCATAACAAACGAATATTCACATTTGACTAGAGTAACACCTTTAGTAAAATCACTAAATTTAGAAAGCCTTCAGGACAGAAGGCTCAAAAGTAAAGTAGCAATCATACATAAAACACTGAACCATAATCTTCAAATACAAAAACAAAATTTAATAAAATACTCTGGAAGACACAAAGATAAAGGCACATTCCTCGTCCCATATGCTAGGACAAATTTGTACAAATACTCCTTCTTCCCTAGTGCTATTAGAGCATGGAATGGGTTGCCTGAGCTAGCCAGGAAAACCAGTGACTTGGCAGAATTTAAGTCATTGGTTAATATGCATGACTAAATGCATGACGCGTAGGACGTAATCATCTTCTTTTTTGAAGTAACGTCTGTATTATATAAGATAAGATAAGATACTATCAAGTTTTTGGCACATCACAAGTTTGTACTGCTTTTTGTAGGTTACATGATTTGGTACAAATATAAGTCGGTGTTAATAGCAAAAAAAAAATTATTATTGGTCAACTTTTAACCATGACATGTTTACCTTGTAATGCTGTCATATGAAATTAAGTTTTTAAAAGCTGTTGGCCTCCTTCAGTTGTAGATCAATTCTGCATCCATCTTGTACAGCATTTTTTCATGTGCTCAATTTTTTGAGAGACATTCTCGTCCACATATAATGCAGGTTAAGGTGGCATTCGCTTTTGTAGTAAAGTAACCAGCCATTGCTCAAATGGCATGCTTTTCTTCCAGAGCTGAGGTCAAAGTTTTTTGCTCTCCAGTCCGAAGCTTTCTTGGTCACTTTGTCTCTCCGCCTCTTCTGTTCAATTACATCCACATATCGATGGTGGGGGATGACCATTCTTTCTTCAGCCCTTCGGGAGTTGTCCATAATAAAGGATTCGTTTGTCTTCTATCCAGCTGATATGACCTAGCCAGCGCAGGTGGCATTATCTGAGGATTGTAAATATGCTGGGATGATCCGTTCGACCGAGTATCCTAGTGTTACACATTCTTTCAAGGATGTCAGAGTGATTGTTGAGATAATAAAAATACTGAAATAAAAAGAGAGTTTATTTCTATGAAAAATATATGTACCGGTATCGAAAAATTACTTCAATAGGTAAATCTAATTATTTTTTTGTTAAGAACTGGCTGTATAAAAATACATTGTATCCATTGTATCTTTGAGACAGAAAGACCCTTGTATATATACATAGATGTATGTATAATGCAATTAACTATTGTGTGTCAGTGGCTCAGAAAATTTCTTTTTTTTTTTACTGTATCAGAGATGCTGAGTTTCTTATAAGCTACTTCAGTAGAACAAGTAGTGTACTTAACAGTGTTCATCACATCGCCATCATCCGTCCTTGTTCACTTTATGTCTAGAAGTCAGAGTAACTGTTATGAATAAAAATATGTCTCTCATATCATTGAATAGTCTTGCTAGGTGGCACTGTGTGAGGTTAAATTTTAAAAAGGACTAAAAGCCATCTATTGAAATCAAGCCATGAAGTGTTTGCAAGTATTTGGTCTGGAAGAGGAGGAAATAATTTTAAGCAGCATTTTTTTTTTATTATTCTAAATTATTAGCTCCAGCAGAGATGGCGATTATGTATAGAACAATCTTTGGTTCCAGCTGAAAAAGGTTTTCTCTGTGAAACTAAGCAATCTTTGGTTCCAGCTGAAAAAAGGTATACTGTGTGGAACTTAGCAATCTTTATTCAACTTGTGTGTCAGTGTTTGTTATATTATTTGAACAAATCCTATTGTATAGTTTTGTGATTTTTTTATCTTTTACTGATGATGTCATTGCCATTGTTTTCTATTCAATAAACAGATTGTAGAATTTAATTTAATTTACTACTGTTTATCCACTACATAAATTCTTTATTAATGAACTCAACCATTTTTAGTTGAATATTGGTATAATTTGTTATTTAGTGTTTCAGTGTTTCTCCCAAGTTTCTCACCTATAATAAATAATAACAACAATAAAATGTTTTACTTATTTCGGATGTTCCTTCAGAGTTGAAGATAATTACTTCCTAGTCCAAACCTCCCGCTGGACTACGGGGGATGGGAGCGGGCAGGGTTTGAACCTGGGACCATCGATAAGTCCGAACGACAGTCCAGCGTGCAAACCGCACGACCAGGCAGCCATCGAAAGCCATTGAAAGTTTGCACAAGAATAAATTTTAAAAAATAAATTGATGAATAAAAACAACGATTATCTTATATATAGATATATATAAGAGCGAGGAGTGAACATAGCCATGCTGTGGATGAAGAACTACGAAGAGAAAAAAATGTTAATGTCTCCTTATAATTTCAAATAATCCTTTGCACTAGAACTAAGAAATTTCTAGAGTGTAAATATTTGACTAAGTTTTGGTATTCAGTTGTAATGAACAGTGACATTTTTTTTTAAAGAACTTGTGAGAACTGTTTAATCTTGGCACTACATGCACTTGTAGTCCTGTTGTACCAGCCTGTTGAAATACCAAGTATTCAGTCCAATGTTTTAAGTTAGCTATTAAAATTGTATTTCTAATATCTGTTCTTCTTTGACTGTGTCCATCTTTAGTGGACTTCTAAGAGTCCAAATTGCTTGAAAATATTTGTGTGTTGTCTTATTCTCTTGAGCTGTTCAATTAAAAAAATAACTATTAATTTTTTTAAATTAAAGTATCCTATTGTTTAAAAAAAATGAAATAATGTTTCTGTTTTTGTTTTTTTTAATGATTATGTTGTTTTAAAGCTCTATGGAATGACTAGTACTGCTCCAGGCAAAATGTGGATTAAATATTTTATCAATAACATAAGTTTCTGGGAATATTTTTTTTACAAAACTTATATCAACTCACTTGGTCTGGTAAAATATTTGTACACATTATTTTTCCCACTACCAATCTTGCATCAAGTTGAATATATTTAAAAAAATAATTAGTTAATAAGCTATTGGTAATTATTTTGTTTTGTATCAAACAAGGGAAAGATTACTTGACAGATGTGATAGTATAAGTTGAATTAGTCTCCTTTATACTTTGTGTACAGAATTAGGTCACCACTTAAAACAATTAGGTCACCACTTAAAACAACAATAGATAACTAAAAACTTATTTTCATAAGCACTTTGTTAGCACAATGGCCTGAGGAGCTTGAGCTCTTGAGTTCAAATTCAGGTTGTGTAAACTTTTTCTATTGGTCCAGACAGGTTACAGCTTAAAAGCATGAAATTGTGCTAAACTAAAACAATTGGTAAAAATATTTCTAATCGCACAGATTTATTATTGTAAGTCTAGATCTATTTCAATTACATGACTGATCCAAACTAAATGATACATACAAATTATTTCATTTTTAAAATGACTAATTCTTAAATAAAATATTTTCTGGGGCTTTCTGAGGTCAACATCAATCATGGCTCTAAATTGGTCCGGTATGTCCGCCACCTTGTGACATTTAGCTTCCTTGTCAATCAATCAGCCATTGAGTGGTATGTTACATTTATAATATAGATACAACCTAGGATTCACTGTGATGTTCCAGCAAATGAATTCTTAAGCTTACTTGTTGTTTTTTGTTTTTTTTTGTCCTCTTAATGGTGTGCACGTGTCTGTAATCTTAGCACCGACCTTAGTGACGCCCTGTATTTATGAGTAATACCTTTGCCTTTGATTACATTAATTTAATTATATGCTAGTTTTTAAGGGTTTATTTTATTCTTATTTTTGTTTTTTTCCTCCTCTGCAAGGTTTTGGCCTCCTTTCTGTGCTCTTTCGGGCATAAGGTTAGGTCTGGTAAACCTATCTGTTAACAGTGGCGTAGCTAGCAATGTGCGGGTGGTGCAGGCCGCATGGGGCATCAAAATGAGGACAAACTTTCTCAGTAAAACTACATACTGTAATTACATAAATAAAAACAAGCACATATATTTGTTTTCGTAATTTATGCCCTATATTCTTTCTTAAATTAAATATAGACCAGCTTAAATCAAATTTTACCAGACTTGTTTAAATCTCTGAAGGCAACACACTTTTAAACTTTTTTTTTGAAGCCTTACATGGTGTTACTTCATTGTTCAATGCACTGGTTATTGACAATTTTATAATGGTGCTTTTTAAAAAAAACTACTAAATAGTAATGGTCAAATGTCTTTGTGGGGGAAGGGGCTATCTGGGAGTAGGTTTTTCAACCCCTTAGCAAATACAACCCTGCTAGAGTTAGGGTTCGAACTGAAGCCTCCTCATAAGGTGGCCAAGCCGTAACCAAGCAGTTTTAGCCTCTCAGCCAGATATCACTTGCTTGGAAGGAACTTGAAGTTTGTCTGTGACTAGGCAACAATAATGACAGCAAGGCTCAAGATTTAAATAAGCAAGAGGAAAAAATGTGGAGAGCTCATTTGTAGAGAATCTTGGACATCGGTTGTTTTCTCTTAAAGCAGAATCTGACACTCTGTGGGCATCGCAGATGAGTTGAAGAAGAATCGGCAGTACAAAATCAAAGAAATATCCTAGAGTGAAATTACTATCCAAGTAGGATCCATTCCTGAATTCCATGTCCCAACAAAATAAAAATGAATTTGTTGTGATATAAGTGCCCACAAAAACAAATAAAAAATCATACAGAAAGTTTGAAAAGCAAATATTTCTCGATTATTTTCCAAAGTACAATTAACATCTACAATCTAGATCAAAATTATATGGTACATTGACTTCCAAAGCCTCAAAGACGTATTGCCGCAAGAAAAAATTGCCACACGAAAAAAGATTAAGATAGATTTTCTATCAACACACAAGAAAGAGATACTGGTTGAAAAAAAAAAACTTCCTTGGACCGTGTTATTCATTAAATAATTACTCCATATGAATAACCTTATAATAAATATGAATTTTAGTCGTCTTTGTTGAATCATCAGATAAAAATCAATTTTGATGATTCTGGGGGCTTCAGGTAGGCTAATTGTCGCAGTTTCTCCAGAAGTCTCTTAACTTCCAAATACAAAAATATATTGAGCTTTAGAGTTTTATATTTTTAAAAAAATATGTCAGTCCCCGAAAATTGTTATCTTGATTCGCAAACTTTGTTAGCATGTAGCCACACGTACCACAATAGTAAAATATTGTGGTACATGTGGCTACATTCTAGAAAAGTTTTTCCAAATATACTTTGATGAAGAAATATTTACAATCAACGATGACGAATTTACGACTCACTAAATTGGCAATTTCGTCTATTGAACAAGACCTAGTGGAAAAAAAAACTGATTTAGATAAAATAATTGATAGTTTGCGAGAAAGCACATGAGATTCACTTGTATTATCTTTTTTTGTAAAATCGATTTTTTGCTAAACAGCAATGCTTAAATAATGAATACACTTTATTTCGAAATTAGAAACTTTTCACTGTTTTAAAACTTTGTTATTTTGGAGGGCATCATGAGGAACTGCCGCACAAGTCATCAAATACCCTAGTTACGCCACTGGGTGGAGGGTCTTCAAATCTGAGAGCTCAATTCGAGACTGATGCAGTGTGATGGCCTATGGTAACTACTTTATTCTACTAGAAAGATCAGATCAGTTAATGTTATTTTGTCAATATCTCCCTTCCCGACACCTTTTGTGGTTAAATTTAAAAAAAAAATCATTTTGAAACATTTGTTTCAGATCTTTACACAGGCCGAGAGTAGGAGACCTTTCATTTAATTTACATATTTGTCTACTTGAAGGCTGTAAGTTCTTGTTGACTGAATTGTTTGCACATAATTACACCCCCCCCCCCTACATATATTCTTGTGTCCAACTTTCACTACCATATTTATATAGGTCTGCATACATCTGTTTTTGTTTCTGGGATTTACCTCCCCTTACTTTGTATAGTATACCTTAGCTCTCTGCTGAAAGTCTACAACTACAAATCTTCGTGTTTGTGTTCAATTCCTTAATTAGATCTCTACATTAAATCTAGACCTAATTAGAGATCTATAGATTAGATCTACAGTATACACAAGGATAATAGATCTAAAGCAAGACCTAGGTGGGTAGGCTAGATTTAAAATAATTTTTAATACATGAATATGGAGTGGACATGTCATCATCCATCATGTAAAAAAAAATGTAGATCTTTCAGTACTGTACTGGTAGTGTATGACAATGTCAATAGTCAAAATATGATCATAAAAAAATGATAATTTAATCTAGATCTAATACTTACTAATGAAGTCTAAGGTAATTTCCGCTTTTAGCTGGCGTATTTACGTCTCTAGGCAGCACCTGGCAACCACTGGCCAGATTTTTGCGATGTCCCAGCGTTGAATCGATGCTAAAAAAATTATTTTCAGGGGGAGATAACCTAGTTGATTTTTAATATCGCCAGCTGAAACCATACTCGAAGAGAGAGGAAATAAAACATATAGAAATAATAGAATTAATAGCGCTGTAGAGCCGACTCACAGACCTATATAAATATCGCCAGCTTATAGCGGATTGCAAGAGAGAGAAAATAAAACTAATAGAAATAATAGGAATATTTACTATTGTAGTAGAAGTAGTACTTTAAAAAAAGGAATATGGGGGGGGGGGGGGAGTAAAATATTATTTAAAATTGGAATGATATTAATAAAGCGTAAATTTAGGTACCTATTTTTTTTTCATAGAAATTGAATTTAAATAGATTTAGGCCTATATTGCCCTATATATTTATATATCATGGGATTATTGTATAGATCTATGAAGTTATATTTTAAATGATTTGATGAAGATTTAAGGTGCTGACAGCTTGTAACATTTTTCAATAAAGCTGAAATGAATGTTGAATTTAAATAGATCTGAGCCTAAATCTAGTGCCCTAGTGGACTAGTCTAGTGTAATGTTGTGTGTTATGAGACTTGTTGCATTGTATCTAGAATGTGCTTGAGGATACATGCAATAAACAACTGATGTCCTTATAGAAAAGAATTTCATATATAAATATTTATTCATTTAATAGAAATATCCCAGGTAAAATGACTGTCTTCTCTAATCTAGCCTCAAGAGTCAAGGAATGTGGCTAGGTAACCAAGGTCACTGAAACTGACTGACTGGCTCAAGAAATTGTTGAAACTTTGGGAGCGGGCTGGGAGTGGTCAGGGGTGGGGTTAAACAGCGGGAGCGGACTGGGAGGGTGGTCAGCGGGTGGGGTGAAAATGCGGGAGCGGGCAGGGAGGGGTGAAACTGCGGCATGGGGCTGGTAGGGGAGGGGTGGGTGTGTATAGCTGGATCCTTTGATCGGGAAACAACAGATTGACCAGAGAATGATGAAGTCCAGGTCTTACTGTAATAGGGCGTGTCGAATGTGCCGAATAGGGCCAGATGCATTGCGCAATCCTGTGACTGTAGGCCAATGAAAGTAACTATCAGTGCTTGCTTACAGGGAACTTCTACTGTCAAAAACAGTCTTTAGATCTCTATCGGCATTTTCTCTTGTGACCAATCCATCTCCACTTCCTCTCTAAGATCTACACCTCTATATTTTTCTGCCCACTCATCTCCCACAGTTTGGTGTTTTCTACTTTGTCGTACCAGTGTATTTTTAGGATATTTCTCAGGCATCTGTTGATGAAGGTCTGTACTATTTTTGTTGTCACTTCAGTTGTTCTCCATGTTTCCGAATCATTCAATAGGACAGCCTTGACAATAGAGTTAAAGATTCTTAGTTTAGTCTTGTTTGAGATGTGAGGAGATTTACAGTCAGGTTGGTGTTAGCTGTGTAAATCAGTAAATGTCTGACGCACTAGATTTATATGACGTTTCATGTCTTCAGGGTTAGGGTTAGTAATTTTTTTGTTAGATTTATCTGAATTTGACAAATTTATCATTCTGTTCTGCCTTCCCTTCCACAAGCACATCTTAAAGGTTAAGGTAGTTGGGGATAAGGCGATTATATTTATTGTCATCACACCCGATCCGACTCTGTATCTATCATCGGAATCTTTTGCTTTATCGTTTAAAAGGTGTGTGTGTGGGGGGGGGGGCTGAAATGGTAAAATTCAATACTCTACCCTCAAACTTGACTTTGCATTTACTACTGACTTATGAGTGGCTGAATTTTACATTAGAGAGAGGTAGCGACATAATATATATTAAAAAAAAATAATATGAACAATTAATCTAAAGGGTTGGTGGTGGATGTGAAGCATTAAGCGGGAATCATCTCTACCTCCCCTCCACAGAATCCTTTGATGTGCAGGCCTAAATTATATAATGTGATTTTCCCCCGCATTCTTGTGATTGTACTTTTTTTTCCGTTTGTCAGCTTTTCTTTTAATTCATGAACATTCTGTTGAAAATTAGTTATTGTTGGTATTTTCGGAATAAATCATGCGCTAAAAAAATCAATTATCTTCTAAATTAAGTCTCAATTGAAGAGTGCCTAATTTTCTGCCTTGTCAAAAAGTGCCCGATTTCCCGGTCCCGGGTGCTTAAATTACTGGGAGCTTAAATATTTCCAGACACCAGTCGACTGTGAGTCAGAAATAATAAAATCATATGTTAATAGCAGAGCTGAGTTTGTCACCCAGTCCATCTACTGTACATACACACACACCGTTTTCCATTCATTGGACCAAGGCAGACTCAGCTTCGGGTCACAGAGGTCGTTTAGCTTCCCTCCCCTTATCACTGTTAAAGCAAAGAGGGACACCCATGAGCCGCTAGCCGAAAACGCCATCGTCTGGATGTTATGTCATCCTGGATGTCTTGCTAACTTCTGTCCCCCCCCCCCCCCCCCCCCAGTAAGACTTAGTTTTCTTTCGCCACTTTCTCTTCCCTCCCCTCTTCTTGACATTCTTTCATTTTCCATATATGACTCCCCTCCCCTCGTGTGAATGGTAATTGGTGTGCATGTGAGGCGTATTGTATGAGTGTGACTTATATAACGCACCTGTGGTGTATTGCTCCAGTGGTCAAATATGGGACGTCTAGTAAGTGAGGTATGTCTTTGATTGTAAGTGAGATATGAACAATATGGGTATTTGGCGCAGTAAAAGTGGGCGCTGTTTTCTTTTGAACTTCCAGACCGCCGAGCAGCAACTTTAGAACAGAATTAGAATACGACTAATTTCGTATTTATCACCAACTACCAGGATCCACTTGTCCAGGTATTACGTTATGTTGTAATTATCTTTGACTCAACTCTTTTGACACACAAAATAATCAGCTCTGCAAAGGTTTATAGTGCTTTGTTAACAGCGCTTAATAAATTAAATTATTATTTTGTAGTTATTTGCAGGAGCTTGCATACCTAGATAAACCTAACTCTATCCTAACCCTAACATTAACGGTACCTAAACAGTAGGCCTATATCTAGAGGAAAAATGTCGATTTTTGCACATTAACGTAACCTGTAGCTAATCAGTTAATGAGCAGATTAGCTAGCTTAAATATATGGCTCCTCCTTCGTAGCTGAAGATGAGATTATTTCCCGTTTTCTATGAATTTGAAGATGGCTTTGGAGTCCATTTTTTCTTTTAAAAAGCCGACCACATAGATGGCATGGGTTGCTGCAGATATGCCTGCTTCATTTCTCACCTTCCTTTTTTTTTTAATCTTAGATCTACGTTCTTTGTTGATTACCAAGCTCCTTGCGTTATATCATGAAACACGACACTCACGGCCGCAGTCAATAAGAAAGGACCCAGAGCTATAGCGTTTCCCTCACACTCCTTGAGAGAACTCTTAAGGGTGTCTTTGTAACGTTTGTGTTGACCTTCCTACGCAATTGTTGCTGTGGCATGGATACTGTTTATCCGTAACAACGTCTGTTATGTGGTCAAGCCAATAAACCAAATGGATTATTCTTTAATGCAACTCTATTGTCCAACCCAAACCAAAGACTAGCTAAGTAATGTGCACATTGACGGATTTTAAGCTTTAGCGGTACTGTGTCAGCGTGCACTTGTCTCCTCTACCGCCTTAAAATCGTTTTCTAAACTAAAATGTACTAAAATGATGGTACTGATAAATCTACCTTAGTCTAGTCCCCTGCCTAGAATGAGAAAGGAGGGGGTGGTGGAATTAATATGTCTCATTAATTGTTTTACCATTAATAAGATACTTGATAAGCTAAGTATTTTTTAACTCTCAATAATTTCATATAAAACACACGCGCAAGTACGTACGCACACACATGCACATATATACACACATATGTACACATAATGAAATAAAGCATCATCAAATTAAAAAAAAAAAAGAACATCTAGATCTATGTGAAAAAACAAAAAATACCGATTTTTTTTTTTATTTTCAGATTCAATAGAACACAAAAACATGTATCATTAACAAACTCAATCTACACCAACACATACAAAATAAAATATTGAGAAATAATATAGATTCACTAGTAAAATGTACATCTATTTCCTGTTTAAATAAATAGGTCTACATTCCCTCTTATCTAAATGTATTCAGATTTTATTCATGTAATAGTTGGCAGCACACTATAACTCATTTTATTTAACCAACAAAATCCATCTGGCAACAATTGGTTGCCTAGGAGCTGTTGCTATCATCATTTTAATATGGCGGCCGCCAGCTAAAACATGATCATACCGAAGTCTAATATGATAGACATAACTTCATAATGATGATGAAGTAGAATTGTAGATTCAAAGATTCTAAATCTTAGTTAGTCACTAGTCTAAGTCTACTGAGTTACTGTCTAGATCTAGAACTCAAGATATAATTATTATAATAATAATAATCTACTCGATCTATCTAAATCTATGTATAAAGATATCTAGATCTATTCTAGAATCTACAGTCAAATGCTAGATGATGGATCTAGATAGTAGATCTAGATCAGTATTTTTTTGTTTATGATTGTGAATGATTTATCATTATGAAAATTATCTCTAGACTAAAGATCTAATGAGTAACTCTACTCTAGATTCTAGTAATTAAATCTAGTCATCTAGTTTTAGTACTTAGTTACTGTAAATAATAGATCTAGATCAGGGGTTCTCAACCTGTGGGTCGTGACCCCCTTGGGGGTCGATTTACGATTTGTCAGCGGTCGCCTAAGACCATCAAAATATGGATTGTTTCTTTGTGTAAATTCTAACGTTTAAAACTTGATATTTTACAAACTTTTTTTTTTACCATGTGAAGTTACTATTTCATTGTTATTGTAATTCTAGAATAGATGTTTAGACAACTAAAACAGAATGATCTTAATCGTATACATTTTAAAAAATAGTTGCAGCATAACTATTTTGAACAGTTTTAAATTCATGTAAACTAATGCTTACTGCAACCTTACATTTTTGTGGAATCATAGAGATATTATTTCAATGGTGGCCTCGTGACGAAATTAAAAAAAGCAATTTCGTTTAATTAATAATATGCCATTGTTTAATAGTACATATTATAGAAGGTAATATTTTCATTATGGAACAAGCCATGACAAAAGTTCTCGCACAAAAGAAAGTTCAGAAAAGAAAATATAAAGTGGATATGGTTTTACTTTTCTATAGTTTAAGCAGAACTTGAAAAATCCTTGTGCATTATTTGTAAAAAAAATTCCATAAGTCGAATTTATGTAGCCGAAATAAATGATACATCATTTTGATACTTAATATCCGAGCTTAGTCGACAGGATACCCAGTATTTTAAGGTAAAGATAGGTATAGGTGTGATTTATCGACAAATATTAACAAAGACAGAGGCGCGGTGGCTGAGCGGTAAAGCCCTTGGCTACCGAACCGAGGACCGGGGTTTGAATCCTGGTAAAGACTGGGATTTTTAATTTCGGGATCTTTGGGCACCTCTGAGTCCACCCAGCTCTAATGGGTACCTGACATTAGTTAGGGAAAAGTAAAGGCGGTTGGTCGTTGTGCTGGCTACACGACACCCTTGTTAACCGTAAGCTACAGAAACAGATGACCTTTACATCATCTGTAAGGGGGAACTTCACTTTTTTTTACTATAGATGAAATCACAGTTAACTTGAGCCATTGAATTTTAGAGCATTAATAGGTTGCCTGAATCAGCAAGAAAAAAAAACAACAATTATTTAAAGAGAGTCCATCTGAGAAATTTCAGCTCACTAGGATAATGAAAAGTTATCAAAAGATTTAAATTTCTCACTAATAATAATAATAATAATAATCTTTATCATCCGTATGGAGATTTGTCTTACAATTTGTGCATTACACCATACAAAAAACATTATAACTATAACTATATGACAGTATCAGTCAATGGTAGAAATTGAAATGGAAGTTACTGCAATGAAGTTAATTTTGATAATTATTAATAGTTGTAGTTCTATAAAATGAAGAAATAGTCTTCAATAAACAACATGATTAGACTTAATGATCATCTTTCAAGTTTTCTAAACCTACTGTTGAGCTTCCGCAATCCAACTTGGCATGACCCAACTTTTTTTTTTTTTTTTTGAGATGAGAAAAATGTCTTAGTACTGAATGCTTTTAACTATTGAATTCATTATTTTAGACCCTGTGGGATAGATTTTTTTCAAGCTGCTGAAAAGATTTTTAAAAATAAACATTGTGTGTCTTTTCTTACATGTTTAGGATGTTCATTCAGATTTGAAGATTATTACGTCCTAGCCTCCAATAGGATGGTGAAAGATGGTGTCATGTGGGGTCCCGACCTTTGATCACAGAGGCGACAGTCCAGAGCGCGATTCACATGCCCTGGCAGCCATACCATTAACCATTGTGTGTGGTTCTTATTAATTGGTTTTCAATATCTCTCTAATTACATTAAAAGCGATGCATTAAAGAAACAAGGATTCTCAAAACAAAAAAAAATTCATGCATGGGTGCATAAAAAGGTGTTAATTTTTGCTCTGTATAAACTTTTATACTTTATTCTTCTGGTGTCTGTTAAACTAAGTTTTGACTAACTAATTAAAGTTTTTACCCTTCTTTCTACTTTTTGTGTCTGTTAAACTAAGTTTTGACTAACAAACAAAAGTTTTCACCCTTCTTTCTACTTCTAGTTTCTATTGAACTAAGTTTTGACTAACAAACAAAATTTTTTACCCTTCTTTATGCTTCTGGTTTCTATTGAACTAAGTTTTGACTAACAAACAAAATTTTTTACCCTTCTTTCTGCTTCTGGTGTCTGTTAAACTAAGTTTTGACTAACAAACAAAAGTTTTTACTCTTCTTTCTGCTTCTGGTGTCTATTGAACTTAGTTTTGACTAACAAACAAAAGTTTTCACCCTTCTTTCTGCTTCTGGTGTCTATTGAACTAAGTTTTAACTAACTAACAAAAGTTTTCACCCTTGTTACTGCTTCTGGTGTCTATTGAACTAAGTTTTAACTAACAAACAAAAGTTTTTACCCTTCTTACTGCTTCTGGTGTCTATTGAATTAAGTTTTAACTAACTAACAAAAGTTTTCACCCTTGTTACTGCTTCTGGTGTCTATTGAACTAAGTTTTAACTAACTAACAAAAGTTTTCACCCTTCTTTCTGCTTCTGGTGTCTATTAAACTAAGTTTTGACTAACTAACTAAAGTTTTCATCCTTCTTTCTGCTTCTGGTGTCTATTGAACAAAGTTTTAACTAACAAACAAAAGTTTTCACCCTTCTTTCTGCTTCTGGTGTCTATTGAACAAAGTTTTAACTAACAAACAAAAGTTTTCACTCTTCTTTCTGCTTTTGGTGTCTATTGAACTAAGTTTTAACTAACTAACAAAAGTTTTCATCCTTCTTTCTGCTTCTGGTGTCTATTGAACTAAGTTTTAACCAACTAACTAAAGTTTTTACCCTTCTTTCTGCTTCTGGTGTCTATTGAACTAAGTTTTGACTAACAAACAAAAGTTTTCACCCTTCTTTCTACTTCTGGTGTCTATTGAACTAAGTTTTGACTAACTAACAAAAGTTTTCACCCTTCTTTCTGCTTCTGGTGTGCACACCATCTGCAGTTCTTTATGTTTGCTCTACATTTCAATCTCCCAATTGTTGGTGTTGTTTTAGAACAGCTTCATGCCAAGCTTGCATGTAAAATATCTTAAAAGTGGATGACCTGGAGCTCTCCTGCCTTCTGTTTGATCACCATACAAAATACATACAAATATAAAAATATATTAGAATGTATTCAGTATTTTTAATTAAATCATAAAAAATCGCACATTTTTATCTTAACAGGTATACAGATGTGTAGAGTAGTCCTAAAATTGTGAACCATGGCATCATCTGAATATTCAACAAATGTTTTTGACTCTGGATTTGAAGGCACTAGTGTGGATGCTGAAGAGGAGACACCAGCTGCCAGGTAAGATAAATTACACAGAGGCTGTCATTCACCTGTCACTTGGTCATTTGTTGAGTCATCAGTCAGCTTCCATCAGCAGAGGATGAATTAGGTCACTTGTGACTATTTCACGACACCTTGTCTTAATGGCATTGATTTATTGGCAAAGTGTTTAACTCTCTAACAGTTTGTTAGCCCACTAGGCCTGGCTTGTAGATTTGATGTCAGGAACCTCATGCCATTAGCCAGAGTAAACTGGATGTCTGTTTTCAATTGGTTTCACTCACAGTCATTGTCTCTGTGAGCAGTCCAGTTTTGTTTAATGATGTTTGCCTTTGAAATGTAGCCTTTAAAACATTCACTCTTGCTCAGTAAATCTCTTGCTTTATCTCTTTTTTTTTTCTTTCTATCTTTCTTTCTTTCTTCCCTTCTTTCTTTCTTTCTTCCCTTCTTTCTTTTTTCCCTTCTTTCTTTCTTTCTTTCTTCACTTCTTTTTTTTTTCTTTCATTCTTTCTTTCATACACACATCTTATACATATTCTTTCTATTTTATATCTTTTTTTTTTTAACCTATCATAATTCAGTCATCATCCTCCTCATCAAACTCATTTAAGTGAGGTATTTAGAGCCTCAAATCCTCTCTCACAAAAGCCCTGGACACAGACCTTGCTGTTGTGGGAAGTGCACATGTGTCTCCTTACAGACCAACAACTTGTGGCTTGTGAGACATATTGATTTGGAATTCAGCTAGTCTGAGGCACAATTTTCTCTTACTGCCCACAGTGGGCACAGTGAGTTGAAGTTAGGCCTGAACATTGCTAAATTGCCTGTCATGCACAGTGGCCTGTCCTGCACTGTGCTCTGTCCTGGACTGTGCTCTTTCAAAATCTATTAATAACCACCTGCATTAGAATTAAGAATAATTAAGAATAATTGTTAAAACACTTCAAGGAAAGATGATATGAGCCCAAAGTTAACTTGCAAGTGGGCATTCAAACAGGATTAACTTAAACAACACCCTAACATTACACAATTCAATGCTAAAAAAAATTAGGAAAAATAAGTTTTAAAAAATGTGCATACTTATAATAGGGCATCATGTGGTCTCTTAAGGTAAAAGTAAGCTGCTTCTCTCAGGCCTTGCCATCTATGGGGGGGGGGGGGGCAGATGATGTTGAGTTCATCTGTTTATGTGGCAGATTTAACAAGGGCATCATTTGGTCATCACAATGACCAACCACTTTTACATCCTCAAAATAACTTAGGTACCGTAGCGTTGGGTGAGAGCAGGGGTGTCATAAAAATCCTGAAGTTCAAAATCTCAGTCTTCCCCAGGATTCAAACTCAAGACCTCTCATTTGACCACTTCATAGTATGGTCTCTTAACAAAATTTCAAATGGCATTTACTAATATGTGCTCTTTTTTTTTTCATTGATCATAAACTTTTGAGTCTGTCTATGATTAATGTCATATTCCTCTTTCAGACTGCGCTCTATGGGGCAAATGATGTAAAGCTCATGTTTCTGTGGCCCACAGTTAACAAGGGTGCAATGTGCCCAGCAAAACGACTAACCACCTTTTCCCAAACTAATGTCAGGTAGCCATTAGAGCTGGGTGGATTAAGAGGCACCTGAAGAACAAGAGATTAACGACGAACCTGGGATCCCTCAGTTTGGCAGCCAAACACGCGCCCGATTAGTATCATACTGGGAAAAAATGTAATATTGATGTGCTAAGTCAGTCAGGAAAGCTTAAAAATAGTTTGTTCAGGTGTCAGGAGTGAAGATGGTGTCAGAAGTGAATATGGTGTCAAAAGTGAATTTGCTATATTTTAAGGTCACCAATATGTTGTTAAAGTATTGTTATAAACCTGGTGGTGGCACAGATGGGGGTAGTGGTGTGAGTGTAGTCAGCCGACGCAAATAGCCCCAGGCCAGCGCTAGATGAGCGGTCAACCGTGACGAGCTACGACGGTCAGTCGAGTCAAGTATTAACAGGACGGTTCGGGAAGGATCGCCGTCGTGAACAGAGCTCAGGAGCGTCACGAGAGTTGTAGTCATCTGACCACCTAGAAACGTCGAGCGGCGTTCTGTCCGGTTCGAGAAGGCCAGTAGGGACCCTATATAAGAGCGGAGGTGTCGTGGAGGTGTCGCAGTCAAGACGGTTCAGAAAGCGGGTTTGTACTGTTCTACGTGCTGCCAATTGTACAGTATTGGCTGTTATTTATGGACATTAAACCTTTACGTTATTTTGGAGCCCTGACTTGTCAAGTTCTTTAAGTTGGCGGTGTATGGTGCAGTTTGCAGAGAGCCTGGATAGTGAGATTCGTAACAGTATTAAGAATTCTTATATGTTAAAAATCAAACATTGCAGTTTGAGTCCCATTGAATACATTTTATCTTTATCTATAAGAAAATCAGAGAACAAAATGAGGTTTTATTTATTTAAATTCAGTATAAGCAAGTGGATGTTTTTTTAAATTCACATAACCTTGACAAAAACTTGAAACATGACTTTTTTTTTTTTGTCTTGGAATCCTGCTCGCGGCTTTGTGTTTCTTCTTGCACTGAGTCAAAATCTTGTCTTAAAATACTTGTACTTGGCCCCCTTTACAGAGGCTTGGAGTGGTGACTTGCTATTCCAATGTCATGGTCCAGTGATTCTGGGGCTTACATTCTGCTTACTGTAATCCTAGGTCGTGCTTATCTTCCTCAAAGGGAAGTAACAAAATAATTGTATAGTTGAGCCCAATCATCAGACAGGATTTATTAGCAGTTCAAAAATAAAATTAGTTTTTAAGTTTGGAAAAAATTTTTTTTTCTGTTGTATTAAAACTTATAATTGTGCATTAGAAGGCATAACACAATTGTTTAATTTTTTAGACATTTATTTCATCTCCCTCTCTCTTCCTCTCTCTCTCTCTCTCCTTTTCTCTCTTCCTCCGGTCCCTCCTTTTTGCCTTGCCTGATAAGTGGGCTTTAGATTCTGAGTTTAACCAAGCATGAAAGTGGCAGATACTGTATCTCATATTGTTGGGTCTGGAATCTTTTTAAAAAAAAGGTAATATGAAGCCTGTACGCAGACATAGTGGATATGTAGCCCCCATGTCAATGACCTCACAGTTTAAATTGTACTAAACTGGTGCACACCACTTACTAAACAGGTGCACACCACATACTAAACAGGTGCACACCACATACTAATCAGGTGCACACCATATACTAAACAGGTGCACACCACATACTAAACAGGTGCACACCACATACTAAACAGGTGCACATTACATGCTAAACAGGTGCACACCGCATACTAAATAGATGGACACAACATACTAAATCGATGCACACCATATACTTAATAGATGCACTCAAAGACTACTAACTGATTGACCCATTTATCCCAGACATGAGAATGTTTTAATTTTATGTTAGAGGTAGATTTTTTCTTCAATTCAACATAATAAACTTATCTTGAAGCTAAAATGCTTTTTAATCAAAGACTTTTACCGATACTTCTGTGCAACCATGACGTCAGGGATATAAACAAAACAAAAAGCAACAACCCAAACATCCCATTAGCACGAAAAGTGTTGATTTAATTTTTTAAAAAATCTTCCCTCTCTTTTGACTTTAATATTATTATTATTATTATGTTAGAAATGAACGAATAGTCATTCTCTGGCGCTGCCAGGGTCGAGTTTCGCTAAAGAGAAACAAAATTATCGTAGTCCCTTTAACAGTTTCCACTGAGGAATTTTCTGGTGATGTGGCAGGTCTGCAGCAGTACCGCCCTCTGACAGGCAACGAAGATGTTCCTAGGAATGTTAAGGGCCTTGAAGGTGTCTGTGAGGTCAGTTGTTATTATCCCCTCGGTTGATATAACAATGGGGTATATTGTTATTTTGGACAATTTCCATAGACGCTTAATCTCCAAGCCTAGGTTCCCATATTTTCTTTGTTTTTCTATCTCAGTTTTTCTTAAATTATGAGACAGTGGTACGGCGATATCGATAATGGTAGCGGTTTTTTCTTTTTTATCGATAAACAGCAGATCCGGGCGATTGAAATCTACCGTTTTGTCGGTCAGAATAGGCCTATCCCAGTACAGCAGATGTTCAGTAGACTCGAGAACCTCTTGCGGAGAGTATTTATAATAAGGGGGAGTGTCCTTACCGATCAATTTGTACGTCAAAGCCAGGTGTTGGTGTATTAACTTTGCAACTTGGTTATGGCGACCTAGGTAGGCTGATTCTGATAGGGCTGGACATCCTGCCATAATGTGTTCAATCGACTCGCCCACATTTCCACATTTTCGGCATTTGTCGACAACATTGAGTTTCAGGATATGCTTCTCGTAATTTTTTGTCCTGATTACTCTGTCCTGTATTGCTGTAACAAAGCCTTCTGTTTCAGGGTAGAGATGACCTGCTTTGAGCCATGTTAAGGAAGCAGCCTTGTCGATGTTGTCCCCATGTAATGAAGCCGGAAATTTTCCGTGGAGTGTTTTTTCTTCCCATTGGCGAATCTCATGCCCTACGTCGTCCAAACCGATATTGACATCAGCATTGTGTAGGTTCAGAGGGGTTGCATCGGAGTCGTATTTCCGTAGGAAGGAAACTAATTTGTTGCTGGAGGCGAGCAGTTTTGATCGTATTTTTAAAACTTGCATCTTACATAATTTGAAGATGTTCTGCAATCCACGACCCCCATCCTTCCTGGGCAGGTATAACCTTATGGTGGAGGACTTGGGGTGTAGACATCGAAACTTGGTTAGTAATTTTCTAGTGAGTCTGTCAATGTCATGTAGGTCGGTGTCAGTCCATTTGATCACACCGAACGTGTAAAGGAGCACAGGGACGGCCCAGCTGTTAATTGCAGTGATGAGATAATTATTATTATTATAATGTAGTTTTTTTATGTTCCTGCAGAAAAGAAAAATACTACGTCCTTATCCATAGTCTCCTGCATATGGGCAGGAGACTATGAGAGGTGGCCAAGCAGTGGCGTAGCTAGGAATTTTCCAAAATTTGGGGACTCGGAGTGGGGGGGGGGTTGACCTCTTTTGGGGCCCCTCATTTTGACATTCGACATCATGGCATGAGATAATGGCTTAATATTTAATGTAAAAGAAATTTCATACTCTCATTTGGGGCCCGGGGGGGGGGGGGGGGTGTTTCGATTTCCCCTCCCCTCCTCCCACCCTAGCTATGCCACTGTGGCCAAGAGAAGGGTTTGAACTCGGGACCATCATGACCACAATCTGTACCACACAAATATATTATTTGGTTGGACATACTTTTTTTTGTGTCTTTGCGTTTGAACCTCCCACCCCATTAAAAAAAATATCCCCCCCCCCGGTAACGCTCCCTACTCACTGTACAACGCTTTCTAAAGAATCACTAGACCTTGAAATATATTTGATAGAGAAAAGTACTATTGATTTTAGTAGATTTCGTAGGAACTTGGTCTAAAGGAGTGGGAACAGTTGAAAAGACCTATAGAGTTTCAATGGACTTGGTTCATGACTTATAGTTTCCTATCAGCAGCTTGTCATTGCAATGACTCATGGTTATTAATGATGTCTGGTCAAGCAGCCATATGGATCAAGTGGCAGTGCCTGTCCATCTAGTTAGGATGTAATGGTCGCCATTATTTACAATCTCTAAACATCTTTTCAATCTGGCGTTCTGGATACGGTATCTCCTACACAAGACAGCTGATGACATTGCCGCGCTTCTTGCACCATTCACACTGCATAGCTAACCTCTTTCCACCGTCACCATAGAAACACACACACACACACTTACACTAACACTCCAAAACACTACTCAAGGGAGAGAACAACGATAACTATACATATGGTACTAAAATTTTGACCGTCAGCAGAGCTTTTTCCTTTTTTTCAAGGGCTTACCTGGGTCATATTGCAAATAAACCTCTTCCTGCCATTACTTTCAAGGGCACACATTTAGGTTTTGGATAAATGGTCCATTTGTTGCTTATGTGTCTGGGTCTTTATCTACCTTGCCTAAATATTTATAGATATATATATATATAAAGTTCGTCCATCGTGGTTCGATGATGACCACTTTGTCATCCAGGGGGCTGAGGGCTTTGCACTGGGGTTTTATGCCTCCTCATGTGGCTGGTGAGACCTATGTGAGCCCGGAATGTTCGGCCGCACACTGGGCAGGTTATTCCAGCTGGAGCTAGTGTCGTTTGCCTTGCTTTTCTTCTCTGGCGTTTTTTCTTCTGCCAGCGTTGTTCTTTTTTCCTCAGCAACCTGTGCGCCAGCTGGGTCTATGCTGAACGCCTTCAGAGAAGCTTTGAGGGTGTCCCTGAAGCGCTTTCTTTGACCACCTTGCGAGCGCTTTCCTTCGCTTAGTTGGCCATACAAGAGTCTTTTAGGGATGCGGTGGTCTTCCATTCTGCAGACGTGACCTGCCCATCGCACCTTGCCTAAATACTTATTGCCTTGACTTCTGCAACCCCGCGCTAGCAGTTATACCCGATTACAAAAGCTGCAACGAATTCATAAAAACGCCGCACGAATAGTCCTAAGAAAAATTACTACGCTCTTGCGCACGCTCCATTGGCTTCCTGTGAAAGCGAGAATCGACTACAAGGTGGTCACACTTTGTCATCAGTGTATCTATAATAAAGAAATGTCATGAGCGAACTGCTCACTCCATATGTCCCTCAGAGAACCCTGCGCTCAATGGACTCAACGCTTCTAGTGGTGTTACGTTTCTCCCTCAAAAGCTACGGTCTGCGGGCTTTTTCTGTTCTCGCACCACAGGTTTGGAACTCACTCCCATTTGATCTCAGACAGATAACATGCTACACTACATCCAAGAAGAACATTAAGACCTATCTGTTTAAAATTTCTTTTAGATTAGTCATTTTAGCTCCCATGTCTGTGTTTGTAATGTTATCACAGCGGCCATGAGCCTTCATTGTGTGTACAAACGGCGCTATATAAATAAAATTATTATTATAATTACATAATATTAATGTTCCTGAGTCAACAGGCAATGTATCGTTTCAATTCGACCCATGTTTCCTGTTCCAACAGATCATGTAGCAATGTCAATGATGCCCTTCACAAAGGCAATAGTCCATGTTATTTCTTTCTGTTGAATGTTCCAGAGCTAACAGACTGCGCATCATTGCCAAACAGCGCAGGGACACAGAGAACAGCATACTGACGGAACTGATCGACTTACTCCCCCTGGATAAAAAGGTCCTGGCCAAGAAAGATAAATCTTCCCTGCTCAGACTTGTACTCAGCTACATGCGATTCAGAGCGGCCTTCGATGCAGGTGAGTTCAGAATAACACATCACCTGTGGAGTGTTTGTCTTAGATCTATTATTTGTATCTTGTTTGGCTCCAAAGATGGTTGGGTATAGCATAATTGTGCGGCTTAAAATTCTTCAAAGAATTTCTATAACCCCGAAACTTTCGGATACATGTTGTAAAGTCTTTCAGTTGCCAAGAAGTCTATGTGCCGACTCCTTTAGATATTGTTCTATTTTTCACACAGCTTAAGCTTATGATCTATTGTTCCTTTCCTGCCAGGTAAGGAATATACGAGAACTAGGTGTAGCCTACACTGTTACGTTTTGGCTAGAACTATGGTTATTTAGTGATGGCATTAAGATAAGGGAGACTACTGCGGTGAACATATTTCCCTCGAGAAAATTATATACTGATTATTTCCCTTGCATTACATTTCGACACATTCAATGTTGAAATAAAAAATTGTTTTCGTCCAAATAATTTCAACAAACTTTTTTACTGTTTGACTGTGAAATTGAAAATGAAATGTAGATCCATGGAAGCCTTATGTTGACATATTTTTCCCAGAGGCTTGGCCAAATGTGGTAGATGAACGGAGCTGCTGTTTAAATTGAGTAGATTTTTTAAAAAAAAAGGTGCAGAGCGAATAGTTTTCTTAAAACCAGCATGACGAATTGTCTGGTCACATCCTGTGTCAACCACTAAGACCAAACTGCTGATTTCGCTTATTCCATCCAGACAACTGACCCCCATGTGGACTTAACACAGTTGGTCCCATCCAGATCCCATTATGGACCGCACAACTAAACACAATGCCACCAATACACTAACCCCCACCATGACCCCCATCAAGATCCCATTATGGACCGCGCAACTAAACACATTGCCACCACTACACTAACCCCCACCATGACCCCATCAAGATCCCATTATGGACCGCGCAACTAAACACAATGCCACCAATACACTAACCCCCACCATGACCCCATCAAGATCCCATTATGGACCGCGCAACTAAACACATTGCCACCACTACACTAACCCCCACCATGACCCCATCAAGATCCCATTATGGACCGCGCAACTAAACACAATGCGACCCCACTACACTTCCCCCCACCATGACCCCATCATGATAGTGCTCATGGACATTTTTGCAATTTTTTGTCCAGAGGTGGAAAATCTTTCTGTGACCATCTCTATCTCCCCCCTTGCAATCGTTGTAATGGCCTGTTTGCCGCGGTCTGAGATAAAATAGCTTAATGGAAATCAGGTGTCAAGACACGCTCGTTGCTCTTGACGGGAATGGGTTGGGCAGTGGTGGTCGGACGGGGGGGGGGATAGTGGGCCGAGGAAGGAACGTAGCGAAATGTGGCAGAAATGGAAAGCTGGTTTGTTAACATTATGTTATGAGTTGATATGGTGTAGGTGTGTTTACCTTAGACACCACCCCCTACCCCCTGCCTTGCCTTTGTTCGCTCGTAGTTAAGTGAAGTCTTAAAACGAGGTCGCAGTAGGGAGAGAGAAATGTCAACAGCTACCTGGTCATGCAGGACACAGCTGGGCCTTTGTACATGTCTATCTATCTATCTATCTATCTATCTATCTATCTATCTATCTATCTATCTATCTATCTATCTATCTATCTATATCTGTCTGTATGTCTGTCTGTCTGCCTATCTATCTGTCTGTCTATCTATCTATCTATATCTATCTGTCTGTCTGTCTGTATGTCTGTCTGTCTGCCTGTCTATCTGTCTGTCTATCTATCTGCCTATCTGTCGGTCTGTATGTATGTCTGTCTATCTATCTATCTGTCTGTATGTCTATCTATCTATCTGTCTGTCTGACTTATTGATTAACTAAATGATTGATTTTTTGATTGATTCACTTGTTGTCATCGATCATGAGCCTTTATGCAAAATTGTACGACGATTGGGGATTTGTAGAAGAGGTCGGGAAATCTATTACAACCATATAAACAATGACAGAGCGAGTTGATAATAAGCTTTGTAAAAATAAAGGGTTGACTTGAGTGTATGCATCAGTGTACTTGCCCGGTTATCGGACAATGTCATTCTAGACTGCGACGACTGTTTTTTTGAGGAGGCATATTAATAACATAGAGGGAGGGCCAAGTGAATCAAACACACACACGGAAGTGCTCAGAGTAATGAAGAGGTAGATAATTGTAGGCCTACCACACAAATCTTAGTCGTGGTGTTCAGGTTCTCCCCCGGCCTCCCCTTTTTTTTTCTCCCTTCCAAGTTGTTAACGCTCCTGTGAATAGATTTCACGTAATCAATAGCCGCGGCTATATTTAGAAACTGCTCGCTCCATGGCGAGGATTCTCACTCTGTGTTATAGAGCATGTCCGTAGAAAAAGGTACAACACTCTCAGTGTTCACATTTTGTGTTCGTTCCCAGTTGCAAGTCTGTTAGGGCTTCTAGCCTCTTGAGATTGTAGTCGGGTCTTGGTTTCCCATAGTTTTCAATTGAGACTCACTGGTGACGTCACCTATCCACGAAGCAGACGTTTTGGCGCACCATTTTTTTTTGGCGCGGAACATTTTGGTGTTCGATGTTTTAGACACAATAAATATGTTCCTTGTATTGTGTTTGTTGTAAACAGTTTTGTGTTTCTGTTTTACAAAGTGTGAAGAAACAAGTTCCTTTTACGTTGACAGTGCCTTTTTAATTGTCGAACATTTTAACATAACATATATACATGGCAACGTTATGTACAGATCTCCTGCTTCACTCGCTGACCTTTCTCTCTCTCTTCTTGTTTACACACTCGTCACTTCCCCCCAAGTCCCCTAACTCTCGATACTCAACACTTGACCGTGTGTCACGGCTGACCACACAGTAACCGTGTCACCACACAAAGCTTATATCGACTCAGTCTGTCTGTCTGCTAAAAAGTTTGTACAAGTTATTTCCCCTATACCCAATTATTTCTTTTTCCTGACAACACAAATATATATATATATATATATATATTTTTTAAAAAAGTTAACCGATTAATTAATTAACTATTGGTAATAAATTATTTTGTTTGGTAGCTCGAATAAGGGAAAGAAATTGTACTTGACTTTGGTGTGGGGGGGTATAATCAGTCCCCTTTATTGGTCGCAATTTTGAAAAAGACAACAGATAACTTCACGATCTTCTAATTTCATATTTCATACGCACCTCGCTAGCAGAGTGGCTAAACAATATCGGCTTGAGGAGGCCTGCGTCATGAGCTCGAATTCAGGTCGCCACACCTTTCCCCCCCCCTTTTTTTTCCCAATAAGTGCTTTTAAATAACCAATTACGTTAAAATCCACCCAAGTACTCCTCCCCCCCCCCTCCCCATTTTCCCAACTAGTCCAAAGAAGCATCATAGCGTATTCAGAAAGCTATGTCATGTCTAGTTCGTCCATCGTGGTTCGTTGATGACATCCAGGGGGTGGGGGGGGGGGGCTGAGGGCTTTTGCACTGGGGGTTTTGTGCCTCCTCAAAGCTATAAGCATGAAATAGCCCTTACAAGAACAACTGGCAAACATATTTCCAATCGCACAGTTTTATTGTTGTTGGTCTACATCTATTACAAACTGATTTACAAGGCTGATCCAAACTCTTTGATACAACTACACTTTCGCATAGGTTTTTTTTTAAAGCATTTTTTATGTTTTTCTTCTTATTATACATAGACTAATTGAAAAAGCATCATGTATTACTCAGCTACCATCTCTTGAAGAGCTTTTTTCGAGAACGATGCCTTTCCGAAACACTCACGATTCTTAAAGACAACCTGCACCCATTAAACCACTGTTACATAAGATCTGAACGAAGTGGTCGTCCCCTTTCCATTAGGAGTAAAACAGAAAGATTTTAAAACTCCTTTATCCCACTATCGGTCAAAGTGTTACAAGATCAGCTGTCGTCATCGAGAAGTACATAGAAGTCAAATTCATGAAGCGCTGGTTGTGAATGTGTATGTGTTTCGTGTGTGAATGTTGTTCGAATTTTTCATCCATATTGTTTTTGTAAAGTAGTTACGCTGAGGTTGTCAATTGTAGTCAAACTGAATTTCCATTTGATTGCATCAATAAAATTATCTTATCTTATTATTATGATGTCATTTCTTCTAGCGCCCAAACGTCCCGCCCCGAACTATCCTTGCTCTGTCTTAACTTATTCACCTCTCCCACCGCAAGTAAGAAAATACTTGCAAGAAAGTTGCCAAAAGGATGCATTCCGCAGCAGTCGGATACAAAACTTGGATGGAAACATTAAAAAACAAGGTTACAAAAGACTGTTTGTGTGGAAACACAAACTCAAAATCGGCCCCCGAAGTAAAATGTTTTACGTAATTCGGATAATCCTTCAGAGTTGAAGATAGTTCACTTCCTAGTCCAAACCTCCCGCAGGACGACGGGGGATGGGAGCAGGCAGGGTTTGAACCTTCGATCGTCGATAAATCCAAACGACAGTCCAGCGCGCAAACCGCACGACCAGTGGTCCACCCAGGTAGGCTTCAATATTTTCAGAAAGAACATCCGAATGAAATTATATCAAAGACAAATGAGAGATAAGAATGGAGAAAGAAGGTTAACAGATCTTGTGTAGTGCCCCAACCGTCCCGCAGATCAAAGGATACGTGAAAGTGAATGTAAAGTAAGATGTGAACCTGGCCTAACTAGTTTGTGGTCTATAGGGCAGATGATGTAAAGTTCATCTGTTTTTGTGGCCTACGGTTAACGAGGGTGTCATGTAGCCAGCACAACGACCAACCGCCCTTGCTTTTCCCCATCTAATGTCAGGTACCCATTAGAGCTGGGTAGACTCAGAAGTTGAAAATCCCAGTCTTCACCAGGATTCGAACCCGGGACCCTCGGTTCGAACTAAATAAGTTAATTGTTTCGAAAAGGCTCAATCTCATATTCGAATCCTAAAAAAAAAAAAAAAAAAAAAAAAAAAAATCCGCTAAATAGAAAAAATGTTCACGAAAATGATGTTTATAAGATTACTATTCGTCTTAAATTAGGTCTAACATATAATGCATACTAATTAGCTTTTTCTTATAAAAAACTGCTTGCATAATTGATTTTAAAAATTAGAATTTTCGCTTTCAGGAAAAAAAAAAGTAACCGTTGCATCAGAACTTTGAATGGTCTAAAATATTGTGAAGTCGTATTTTCAATATCTCTTCTAGTTTACGAGATCTAAACGGGACGGACGGACAGACATTTCGCACAAAACTAATAGCGTCTTTTCCCCTTTAGGGGGCCGCTAAAAAACGAACTCTTGGGTAGTTTAATGATACTTTATACAAATGTATGTCTCTTGCGATTAGACTGACATGATTACATTCAGACTACAGCAACAGAATATCCTGACATGCATTTAAGGAAATACTAAGTACTTGCTTGGTAGAAAGTACATTAGAAAATACACTAATATACATGTATACGCAGTTTATCTGCGCGATATGGTTTGTTTTCGAGGTTAAGGTTAATGTTTGTAAAATGTTTGACATGTTTCGGATGTTCCTTCAGAGTTGAAGACAATTTATTTCCTAGACCAGACCTCACTCTGGACGACGGAGAGGGGGGGGGGCTGCACGCAGGGTATGAACCCTGGACCATCGTCAAGTCCAAACGACAGTCCAGCGCGCATACAGCACGACGCACGACCAGGCAGCCACCCTAATAGGTTAAAGGTTAAGAATGGACGCAGCCTTCTATCAAGGATGGACTCGGCTAAACTCACAACTACCAGGAGTTTTAGAGTGAAACCCTCCAACCTTCAGCTAACCTGATACTGAGGGTAGAGGCAGTCCAGAGTTAAATGTTAACTTAGTCACTAGGCCATTCGCTCTATAAGCTAGAAGTTACACTGAAGTGTTAGAGAGTCAGTCGTTCTTCAAGTCTGAAGAATTTTAGTTACTCTCGACATTGTTTCTTGAAGGAGCTTGTTATTGTATTGATGGATTATAATCTTATGGATGTATACTATTCATCAAGTATTGTATACGAGTACAGATATTTGTTAATCAGCCTTTTATTGCTACGGCTGCCTTCGGAAGATTTTCTTACTTATTTAAGGCAGGTGTTTAAATGTTGTAGGTCTGCTCGTCCTGACCACGCCTACAAAATACAACAGACATAAACTTGAACCCAGTATCACCCAACAGACGTAATCATACGAACTGAAAAATGGGACATTAATTTGGTGTCAGAAGCGGGCGTGTGCATTGACCCAATGACAGTTCAAAATTAGATGCTTTCGACAGTCTTTAAAAACAGCAACCTTATTCTGACACTAAGGCTGTACAATTTCTCACAAACTCAGCTTGTATGTGTTTATGCTGAATGGGCTTGTGGTGTTTTCATTTGACGCCTTCAAAACTCAAAATAAAAACACAAATAGCTTTTATTATCAAGCACCAAGAACAGTTCGCAGAGAATCGACTCTCTGAAATCGATTGAGTCCTAGCGCTGGTGTGATTTATTTTCTGTTATTATCCCATCAATAACAGGGACCTTTTTTTTTTTTTTTCTTGTTGATCCCTTTCGATTATTTGTGTGTCGTAGACGCTCTGGGGGTGGTTGGCGGGGCGGACTGGGTGAAGTGGCCTGGTTGTTGTTAGCTGGCATTAGTGTTTGTGTAATTGCCAAATTAATAGAATCAACTCATTTCTCTGTAGCTCTCCGCTAGAGTCTATTGAAGTGTGCATGTGGTCTATAGAAACCAGTCCTGAAATAACTGAAGTTGTTCCATGGATAGCACTGTAATTGAATCGCAGTTTAAGTTATTGAACAGCCATTCATTCCATACAGGCAGTGTAGCTTTTAATTTCACCTAGACTTGTTGAGAAGTTCTTTCATCGAGTCTGGAAAAAAAAACACCTTCTAACGAACAGTGACACTTGGAATCAATGCGCAGGAACCCTTGAACCGCACGATTTCTATCGGTATGATTTTTCTTGGCAGTATTTTGGTGCTATATTTTCTTTAGTCAGCTAACTCATTGTGTGATTGAGGATCAACAGAGTTTAGTTCAGATTAGATGTAGATTTCGTGGCCTAAACATCATACAGTATATACACTACTCTGTCCATAATCTGTAGACTACTCGGCTCAGGCATGGTCTAGACTGGTGTCTTCTACTCTGATAAATCTTTCCTTGACGTTTTTTTTTACGAAGCTTATATTAACTCGTTATATCTGTCTGTTAAAAAGTTTGAGCATGTTTTTTCTTCAACTTTCCATTGTCGGATCAAGTTGAAATTTTGCATAAATATTCATAGTCGACATCAATACACGAATCAATTAAAAAATTAACATAATCGTTAGTCAATTATAAGTAATAAATTAATTTTTGTTTTATGTAAAAGAAAGGAAGCTAAACCCTACGATCTTATGATCAATGGCAGTAATTAGCGGTTCGTTTCCTTAGATAAACTTTTTTTTTTAAAGTATTATTTTGGTTTTTAAAGTATGTTTTTTAGGATTTGTGTTTCCGGGGGACATTTTTGTGGTTAAAGCACTAACACATATACTCACAATGTACATGTGTCTGGGTATGTGTCAGAGAGAATGTGTAGTCCTACACATTAATTGATAGTTCGTTTCCTGTATGCCACATGCGCGCGCACCCACGGAACCTTTGACATCAACCCGTCATCTCTTTCATCGAATCCTTTTGATTCTTTTCTAGTCATCTTCTCTCTCTCTCTCTCTCTCTCTCTCTCGCGCGCGTGCGCGCTCTCTCGCTCTCTGTCTCGCTCTTTCTCTCTCTCTCTCTCTCTCTTTCTCTCTCTCGCTCTCTTTCTCTCTCTCTCTCTCTCTCTCGCTCTTTCTCTTTCTCTCTCTCTCGATCTCTCTCTCTTTCTCTCTCTTTTTCTCTCTCTCTCTCTCTCTTTTTCTCTCTCTCTCTTTTTCTCTCTTGCTCTCTCTTTCTCTCTCGCTCTCTCTTTCTCTCTCTCGCTCTTTCTCTCTCTCTCTCGCTCTCTCTTTTTCTCTCTCTCGCTCTCTCTCTCTTTTTCTCTCGCTCTCTTTCTCTTTCTCTCTTTCGCTCTCTCTCTTTCTCTCTCTCGCTCTCTCTCTCTTTCTCGCTCTCTCTCTCTCTCTCGCTCTCTCGCTCTCTCTCTCTCTCTCTCTGAGTGTTTAGGTCGGGTTGTTATTTTTTTCCCTTTCACTCTATCAGGCCGGACCAATCGTTCAAGCAGTCTTTACTACTAGCATTAGTGTTTACTATTTCCAGAAGTATTGATTTATTGCTAGGGGGAGACAACAAAAGTGAGTCTGTGAGAAAGTGAATTTAACAAAAAAAAAAAAAAAAAGGAAATGAAACGACTGAACTTGAGAGAACCCGACAGAAAATTAGGAGCGTGAAAGTGTCTTTTGAAAAAAAAAAATCGATAAGTTGAAGTGAAACCAGTTCGCTCCTTTAAAGGTCGAAGTCTCCACTAATTGAATGAAACTTGGATACCATTGTGTCTTATGTTGGTGTGTAGCCTGTGTCGCTTTGTGTCATTCAGGGTCATTGAAACGGCCTCTAACCGAGACGATTGGCTCTAACTGACCACTAAGCCCCTGGGGAGGGGGGGGGCGCAATCAATGAATAATCTTTCGCCTCGGGACACAACAGAATCAGACGAGGCATGGTCCGAAAGCTGAGAATTGGGACACGCGTGACAAGGTCTAGTGGAGTGTCACAAGAGAATGCAGACTTCCAGCAAAGCAGCTTCAGAACACATCGTTAAAAGGCGCACTTAAAAGAGGGTTGTCTGATCTGGTAACCACTACGCACTTAATCTCAGAGGGAATCTAAGGTGATCAACCAGAAGGCAGGAGAGCCGCTGGTCGTCCACTTTTACGGTTATATGGATGTATGCAAAAACGATATGAAGCTCTTCGAAATCGAAAAGTGGGAAAAAGTGGCACTGGATAGATCCACGCGGAGAGCGAGATTAAAAGAAAGGACCCTGGTTGCAGATGCCATACATAACAAAAGTAGAAAGATGGGGGGGGGGGGGGAATGCAGATGCTCAACCTGTGATCGCAGCTGTGTATCAAGGATTGGCCTCTTTAGTCACACCAGAAGTTGCAAAGGGATAAGATCGTCTCTTGAGACGTAAACTGCCACAGAATGAAACAGATACTATTCTGCGTTTATCAGGCTTATACTGGGTTCCCTGGTCACTTTATGAAACAGACACTGTACTGCGTTTACCAGACCTAGACTGACCTCCCTGGTCACTTTCTGAAACAGACACTGTACTGCGTTTACCAGACCTAGACTGGCTTCACTGGGCACTTTATGATACAGACACTGTACTGCGTTTATCAGGCTTAGACTGGGTTCCCTGGTCACTTTATGATACAGACACTGTACTGCGTTTATCAGGCTTAGGCTGGGTTCCCTGGTCACTTTATGATACAGACACTGTACTGCGTTTATCAGGCTTAGACTGGCTTCCCTGGTCACTTTATGATACAGACACTATACTGCGTTTATCAGGCTTAGACAGGCTTCTCTGGTTACTTTATGATACAGACACTATACTGCGTTTATCAGGCTTAGACTGGGTTCTCTGGTTACTTTATGATACAGACACTGTACTGCGTTTATCAGACCTAGACTGGCTTCTCTGGTCACTTCATGAAACAGACACTGTACTGCGTTTATCAGGCTTAGACTGGCTTCCCTGGTCACTTCATGAAACAAACACTGTACTGCGTTTATTATGATCCCCTTATCTTTAGTAAACATTTTAGAAACCAACTGCAAACTATTTATAGAAATTACTATTAAAGTTCCGTAACTGACTCGAGTTATATCGAGACCACAATCGCCATAGTGGGCCTGACAACTGACCTGTAACGTGGCAACCAGTGGACCGTCACGGGTCAGTGCTCAGGGTTACTATGATGCATGGGCGTAGCCAGGATTTTTTTTCGGGGAGGGTTTTGGGGTCCCCCTCCCCGGGCGAAAAAAAATATATGTGTGTGTGTACATAATTAATCTTTATTACATTCTGACCCTTTCGGAAGACGTTTATTGTTTATTGTAGACTCCCCGCCCTTGCTAGCAAGGGGGTCTGGGGGAGTTCGCAGTGCTCCCCCAGCGCGGGGCGAAGCCCCGCCGCCGAGCACTATTTCTGGTATTGAAAGCCAACAAAATACATATTCTGAGGTATCTACAGTGCATTATCTTGCTATTAAAAAGTTTTATTTCAAAGAACCTAATGTGCTATTCTTACTGACTTAGACCCTCTCGCGCCGTTCGGCGCATTTTCCGGCAAGCTTTTTATTTTGCGTAATTCATTTTGTGTGAGAACATGTCCCGCAAAACCTCATGCGACGCTCTGTCACAACCTTACTAAGGATTCGACTCCCAGTTCGGCATATGATTTCTTTGATTTAGACCCGATCTCTATGACTGACTCCTAAAATCTGTCTTAACCATCTTTGTTGAGACACATTTAATGATTTTCAATTTCGGCAGAAGACTATTCACACTTTATTAATGGAGCCCAAGCCACTGGTAGAAATTTGTAACCTTTCTTGACTACGCTCTTGGAATTACATGCCTGTATTTCGCTTTAGATTTTATATCGAAAAGGAAAGTTTTTTCGTCAAATCATCTGTTGAGGGGTTTTGAACTAAGAAATCTCTGGAGTTTTTTTGTTTTGTTTTTAATTCAAAACCCCATTTAGCTACGATCTTAGAATTTGGTGACTGTAGTTTGCTTTTAAATAATATTGAAGAGAGAGGTTTTCAACTCTAAACGCTCTGTAAGGGAATTTTAAACTCAAAACCATCTGGAGGGGTTTTAAACTTTAAAGAAAAAGCCATCTGGAGGAGGGGGATTTAAACTCAAAACCCCTTTGGCTACGCTCATAGATTTTATAGTGTGTAATTTGCTTTTTTTTTATATTGAAGAGGTACTTTTTAGCTTCAAACCCCAACTGGAGGGGCTGGGGTTTAAACTTAAAACCCCTTTCGATACGCTCATAGAATTTATAGTGTGTAATTTGCTTTTTTTATATTGAAGATGGGGTTTATCGTAAATTTTGGAGGGGGGTTTAAAATCAAAATCTTCCTCAACTGTGCTGTTGGAATTTGGGGATTGTTGTTTGCATTTTTTTTTTGTTTTATAGAAGAGGGGGATTAAACTGCAAAATTCTCTGGTAGGGGGTTTAAAATTCAAAACCCCCTGTAGGGGTTTTTAAACTCAAAGCCCCCTGGTAGAGGGATTTGTATCTCAAAACCCCCTGATAGGGTTTTTTTAAAATCTCAAAACCCCCTGGTAGGGGGATTTAAACTCAAAACCCCCTGGTAGAGGGTTTTTAACTCAAAACTGCCTCGGCTGTGCTGTGGTAAGTGATGATTTAGTATTAAAATCTCACCTAAAATAAACAAAATGAAAGCAAAAATCAGTCACTTAATTCCGTTCCCCCCCCCCTGCGGGGGGGATTTCATTTCGGGGGGGGGGGGTTTGAACCCCAAGAACCCCCCCCCCCTGGCTACGCCCATGCTATGATGATTGGTCTCGGTTATATTAACACTACAACCTGCGCGGTTGTTGAGGGGGTGGGGGTAGTCAGGAGGATAGTAAGATTTGACTGTGACACGCAGAAATGACCTTTAATAAGACATCTAGTGTTGGGGTGTTTTTTGCTAACTCTTCAAAATGTGCCTCTTAATATGTCGCTGTAGTTTGTTGTCGGGGTGGAAGGCGAGGGAGTTCAATAAGTCTAATAGAAAGCTGGGTTTATTTATATCCCATTGAAGAAGGTCCGTCGGCGCCACCTGAATGGGGCATTCAACTCTGTCCCTACCAAAGACGTATGCTACAAAGAGACGTCCTGAATGCCAACTAACGGAGCCGCCTGACGGACTATGGCGTACGATCTTTCATTGAAGTCGCAAAAACTGAATTTAGAAACATTTCATTACCAACAAATGTAAATTTTAAGCTCTAGAAGAATTGGAATAAAAAAGTAATAGTTATAACTTGCATGATTTATTTTGGGAAACATGAGTGTGTAGGGGGAATTAACTCACTTTATGTTCAACTAGTCTGAAATGATTCTTCTTATTCTCTCTCTTATTCACGTGGACCCACAGGGAGCATAGGGCCTCTACCTCTTGTGGTCTGTCGTTGACTTGTAGCACCAAACTGCTGGTAGACAACTAAACCGCTGTAGCCGTATTGAATCTCAGCTTATAAAACTTGATATAACTTTGCTGTGAACAAAATTGTGTATAACTTTTATTACAATATCAAATAATGTTGCTCTATAAAGAAAAAGTGAATACAAAGAATGCATGGCTATAACGAATGCCTGAAAAACGGTAGATTTTAATCGCCTTGATCTGTTTTTTATGGATTAAAAAAACACGCTACCTTTATTGACATCGCCGTACCACTGTCTCATGATTTAAGAAAAACTGAAATGGAAAAAACAAAGAAAATATGGGAACCTAGGCTTGGAGATTAATCGTTTAAGGAAGTTACGTATACTAACAAAACAATATACCCCATTGTTGTATCAACCGAGGGGATAATGACAACTGACCTCACAGATACCTTCAAGGCCCTTAACGTTCCTAGGAACATCCTCGTTGCCTGTCAGAGGGCGGTACTGCTGCAGACCTGCCAAATCACTAGAAAATTCCTCAGCGGACACTTATAAAGGGACTACGATGAATTATGTTTCTCTTTAACGAAACTCGACCCTGGCAGCGCCAGAGAAGGAATGATCGTTCGTTTCTAACATAGTAATAATAATAATAATAATGTGGGTGAGTCAATTGAACACATAATGGCGGGATGTCCAGCCCTATCAGAATCTGCCTACCTAGGTCGCCATAACCAAGTTGCAAAGCTAATACACCAGCACTTGGCTTTGACACACAATTTGATCGGTAAGGATACTCCTCCATATTACAAATACTCACCACAAGAGGTTCTCGAGTCTACGGATCATCTACTGTACTGGGATAGGCCTATTTTGACTGACAAAACGGTAGATTTTAATCGCCCTGATTTGCTGCTCATCGATAAAACAGAAAACGCCGCTACCATTATTGACATCGCCGTACCACTGTCTCATAATTTAAGAAAACAACATCTGAGCTTGAAAAACAAAGAAAATATGGGAACCTTGGCTTGGATATTGAGTTTATGGAAATTATCTAAAACAACAATATACCCCATTGTTATATCAACCGAGGGGATAATAACAACTGACCTCACAGATACCTTCAAGGCCCTTGGCATTCCTAGGAACATTCTCGTTGCCTGACAGAGGGCGGTAGTGCTGCAGACCTGCCACATCACCAGAAAATTCTTCAATGGAAACTGTTAAAGGGACTACGATGAATTTTGTTTCCCTTTAACGAAACTCGACCCTGGCTTCGCCAGAGAATGAATACTCGTTATTGTAACATAATAATGATATTAATAATAATAATAATAATAATAATAAAAGGGCCTGGATGAAGGTATTGTCAACTGATGAACGCTGTGACACACGGTGGAATTGGGGCGCCAGTTTTATGAGTTTCTGAACCAAGTGGAAGGCTCACAACGATTACTGAGGGGGGGGGGGGGAGCAGAGAAGTTTCTAGGAGGTGGGAAACACGTTTATTGGGGAGGGGGAGAGGAAGGAAGCGAGATTGTGATGAGTGATGGCTCTACACACACACACACACGCACACCAGAGAGAGAGAGAGAGAGAGATTGGGTGATATGAAAAGGTGATTTCCATAATGTTCCATTCGACGTTTTGAAATGAAGATTTATCCCTGGCCTCAGGATTGTGGGATGTTTTAAATCACGTGCTCTGCTAGTGTGCATTATGTCTTGGGTCAGCGATAGTATAGGAGAAATCTTTAAGAGTAGATAGCTAATGCAACAAGCTACCAGACAGCCCCCCGCCACTACTCATCATCATCATCATCATCATCATCATTCCTTTGGGTTCCTCGTGGAACATAGGGCCTCGACAAAAACACGCCACTCTCCACGGTCTTTTGCTAGTATTTTAATGGCTTCCCAGCTCTTTCCGGTCCTCTCGGCTTCATCTAGCTTATGCAACAAGCTACTAGTGTCAGGAGTCGAGTCTGTGACCTATTTCGACCAGTTTCTATAAGCGAGTTCAAACCAGTGCAAGTGTCCAGCGTAAAGAAGTTAATTTTAGGTATCCAATCAAAGAAAGAGGTTAGGGGAAAAATTGCACACGTCAGCTTCTAGAAGGTCAAAGTTACTAAAATAATTATCTGAGAAGGTTCCATGATTCTGGAATGTACGATCAAAGAAAGTATAAATTAGGGGAAAGTCAGTTAGACGGGGTCCTCGCATAGCACTGGCGGATCCAGGGGGGGGGGGCGGTAGGGGCGATCGCCCCCCCCCACTCGGCCGACCCCCCCCCTGGACGAACTTTAGTATAGGATTCACACAGTTTGTATACGAATTTATTACTTATGTTAAAATTATATACTAATTATTTATATTTCAACATATTTTTAGATTATTTCGCCCCCCCCCTCTAGTATGTTGGCCGATTTGGTGAAGTCGGGAGGGAGCGATGGTATCAATTCCGCCCCCCCCCTACACTTTCGAGTCGGGGGGGGCGGTCCAATTTATTGGTAGAAATCACAGCCTGCTAACAAATCAATTAAATATCTATATTCCTGTAACTTGTTATTGATATTTTAACCGATTTTTATATTATGTCGTTCCCTGTTTGCCGATTGGTGGGAGGGGGGGGACGAATACCTCTTCTGCCCTTCCCACCTAAACCCTTTGAGTGTGGGGGGGGCGGTCCGTTCTTATGGAGAAATCATAGTTTGTGAACAAAATTAGTTGAATTAATATATACATTTTATATTATGTCGCTCCCTTTCTGGTATTTTGGCCGATTCGGTGGGGTGAGGGGGGGGGGGGCGATTGCATGTACTGCCCTCCCCACTCTAGCGCTCTGAGTGCTGGGGGGGCGGTCCTATTTTTGTGGAGAATCATAGTTTGTGAATAAAATTAGTTGAATATCTATATAATATAAACTACGTATTGATATGTGACCCATTGTAAATATGTCGTACCACACTCTAATCTCAAATTGTATCATTAGTAAATTTAAATGAAAAAGGGTTGTACCAGGTGGGAGGGGCGATACATGCAATCGCATTTCCCCCATCGGACAAATCAATACTTTTTCTTTTTGTATTATAGTTAAGAAATTACAAAATTAAAAAAATCTGTCACTAATATAATTTAAATATACTATAAATTAAATTCTTATATCGAGTCGCGCCACCCCTATTCTTTAATGCCAAATGCAATCTTTAGCAGAAATTAGTAAAGGAGCGAGGATTAATCGTTTTCACTCTACCGCCATTCCCATTTCCAGACAGAGTTTTTGTAATTTCACATGAAGTTATAAGTATTTTAAAAAAGACTTTGCATTGGAAAAGTTAGAATTCAAACGAAATTTTTCAGTATAAGAGTCATGATTGAGATGAGTTCTAAACTCAAATAACGTTTTCATTGTCACCTTTTCCCAGCCTTTACTCAATCTGATATTTTTCTAGCTAAATAAATTTGGGACTATAACTCACAATTTATACTAGAGTTTTCTTGAATACTATTTATCGAATAAGTTTTTTTTCGGCGGCGATCCTCAAAGCAAAAATCTAAATTCGTGGGGTATCCTATCTTTTCAAGGAACAAATCGGTTTTATTTGCAATGTATTATGGGCCTATAAATTCAAATTAGAATATTTTTCAAGTACAACATTATTCGAAAGGTCGTTTTTTAATAGTATGAATAATGAGCTTCAGGTCAGGAGAATGCGTTTCTGCAGTGCTTCGCCCCGAACTTCATTTATGGGTAATGAGTTGTAGATGTCAGGAGAATGCGTTTCTGTAGAGAAGAATGCAAGAAAACGCTTTTGGCGTCGGGGCTTCGGGCCGAACTTCATTTATGGGTAATGAGTTGTAGATGTCAGGAGAATGCGTTTCTGCAGTGAAGAATGCAAGAAAACGCTTTTGGCGTCGGGGCTTCGCCCCGAACTTCATTTATGGGTAATGAGTTGTAGATGTCAGGAGAATGCGTTTCTGCAAGGAAGAATGCAAGAAAACGCTTTTGGCGTCGGGGCTTCGCCCCGTACTCCATTGATGAATAATGAGCTGTACTTGTCAGGAGAATGCGTTTCTGCAGTGCTTCGCCCCGAACTTCATTTATGGGTAATGAGTTGTAGATGTCAGGAGAATGCGTTTCTGCAGTGAAGAATGCAAGAAAACGCTTTTGGCGTCGGGGCTTCGCCCCGAACTTCATTTATGGGTAATGAGTTGTAGATGTCAGGAGAATGCGTTTCTGCAAGGAAGAATGCAAGAAAACGCTTTTGGCGTCGGGGCTTCGCCCCGTACTCCATTGATGAATAAAGAGCTGTACTTGTCAGGAGAATGCGTTTCTGCAGTGAAAAAAAGCAAGAAAACGCTTTTGGCGTCGGGGCTTCGCCCCAAACTACATTGTGAAGAATGAGCTGTACTTGTCAGGAGAATGCGTATCTGCAGTCAAAAAAGCAAGAAAACGCTTTTGGCGTCGGGGCTTCGCCCCGAATTTCACCAGAGAACCTTATAGCGCTGCCCCAGTTGTTTTGTTTTTCGCCGAAGGTTAAGAAATGCTGCTTTTTTTATTCTCATATTTATATATATATATACATATATATATGTGTGTGTGTGTGCGTGTCTGTGTGTGCGCGCGCGCACTGTATGCACGTTTATGCGTAGGGTTAGGGTTTACTGGGCGTTAGGGTTAGGGTTTGGAAAAAAATCGCCCCCCCCACTCCAAAGTTCTGGATCCGCTAGTGTCGCATAGTAGTAGTTCTTATAGAGCGATGGTCCTCGCTTAGTTATCGCTTAAGTCTTCTCTTAGTAATGTTTATTCAAGTTTTGTGATATTAGCGGGTCCATTAAATAAAGTTTTATTAGTTGAAGTTATACTAAGTGAAGTTTCGTGTATCTTTTACGTTTTATTTATGAAGTATCAAGTCAAGTTGTTATTGAATTGAGAGGTTATTTTATGTGAAAGTTGAAGAAGTATTATTAAAGAAGTTTTAAGAAAATACAGAGAGTTGTTTCTTTCTTCATTTCATTGAATAGTTCGATAATATAATCCCCGGCGAGTGTGAACGTCACACTAGACAGCCCCCCCCCGCCCCCGCTTGGAGTTTATAGGACACAGAACTTACTAACGCACATTGGGCATGGTTCAGTTGTTGGTGTCTGGGCTAAAAAGCAAGTGAAAGGTGAAAAGAGCGTTGAATTGATATGTTTTTTTTTCTGTTGTTGTTGTTTGTGTGCGTGTATCATGCACAAATTGTAAGACAAAATTTCCTTATGGATAGTAAAGATTAGAATGCCAGGAGTATTTCATTAGGTTAATTGACCAAAGCTTAACTAGGATTCCATCTTTCCCACTTGTCCTTTGTTTGAGTTGCTGTGTGTGTTTCAAAGGTACATCTAGGGATCTTTTTGTATTGTGAAGACCTAAAACACTTCCCAATTTCCCCCCCCCCCCACACACACACAAGAAAAACAAAACCCTGGCTCAGCGTGTGTATTAATCTAGTCACAGTCCGGCTAGTCTGTGTATATACAATTCTACTGATAGGCTTATAAGGGCCGTTTGTTGTACTGTCCTTTTCTGAGGTTATCCCTCTTGCGAGATAGATGCCCCGCACGGTGCGCTGATGTCTGACATTTACGCCTTGCTCTTTTTGTCTGCTTTAAAAGTCAGCTGACTTGGAAATGTTCCTGGATCCGATTTGCGGATATACCAGAAAGCGTAGTATGTTAAAGAAAAAAGATTTTGTATTTTTCTATCCAAATTTATGTATTATTTTTAATACTTTGATGAAAAATGATAACGGTCAAACTAGAGTTTTCCCAGTGTGGCCAGATAGCCAGTGATTCCTTTCCCAAAAATTATACCTCTACTGTCAAATTTCTAGGAAAATCGTTAGAGCAGTTTTCGACAACAGCGTCCACCCACCCACTAGTCCCCATGAATTGGTCGTGCGGTTTGCGCGCTGGACTGTCGTTCGGATTTATCGACGGTCGAGGGTTCAAACCCTGCCCGCTCCCATCCCCCGTCGTCCTGCGGGAGGTTTGGACTAGGAAGTAAACTATCTTCAACTCTGAAGGAACATCCGAAACATGTAAAACAAACAAACAAACAATTCGCAAGTTGATTAGAGCAATTGGGGGTCGATATATATTAAAAAGCTACGTGATTCTATTCTATTTTTTCTTCTTTCTGTGTTGAGAATGTCCCCATCACAATAGAATTCTCCGAATCAGTGAAGAAGCACAAGTATTTCATTCCCGCCTTTTTTTTGTTTTCCGCGCCCATTTTTTACCCTGACGTCTGCTGGTTGGGTAATAACACATTGATGATGAACATCCTTGTCACGGTTATTCTCATCGTATTGTCTTCGCTTCCCAGTTAACACACATCCTGTACTATAGGAAGTACTTAGTACATAGTGTTACAGACAGGGCCGGCCTTAGGCCACTGCAGCCTATGCGGTCGCAGTGGGCCCCGCGCTTTCATAGCCCCCCGCGCTAATTCCAAGTGTACATTATTAAATTAAACCATTATAACGTATATAAAATAACAGGGTTTTCGCGAACTCCTGGTTTTCCAGGGCCTCCAGGAAATCTCATGAAAAGGCAAAATATACGATAAAGTCCTGAACTTTTTTGAATTTTTTCAAATCTCCCGAAGAATAGACGAAATTGACATTTTGGGGTGCTAATAAATAAACAGTGGCATTGCGAGCTTTCATTTGATAAAAATTTATTGCAAAAACGAAAGTAGGCCTATTTTCTAATTAAAAAAAAAAAAAAAAATTTTGACATTATGCTTAATCCCTACCCAGACTAGGCCCCGCGCGATCCGTTTCGCATAGGGCCCCGCAAATGCTAGGGCCGGCCCAGGTTACAGACCTACGCCAACAAGTGGACAAATCAATTTAGATAAGCTGACCAACAGTCGGTTATTTCGCCTCCCCCCCTTCCCACCCAATCATGACACCCTTGATAAGCCAACCTACTCATAGTGCTCCCTATCTTCTGACACCAATATTTGTGTTAGTATTTATGTCTGTTAACTGTTCTTTTGTACGATGTCGCAACATTACGGCTTGCCCATTTGCATTTTTTTTAAAAATCGAAACCAGTGACTGCATGTCCGTATGAAGAACAGATCCTTGTAGCGGTACAGAAAGATCACTTCACCGGTCTGTGCGCGTGTGTGTGTGTGTGTGGGGGGGGGGCTTTTCTTTATATAGCCAACATGAATGGATCAAATGCTTATTCCACAAGGCAATAGAAATGTATGTACACTTTGAATGAAGCCTGCTGTATCCTGAACTCTCGCGTCACGTGATTACAGTTTGGTCTCCTACGTTATTGATACTGGAACGATTGTGCTCAAACTTTCTCTCTTGTTCGTATTTTAGAGTTGGCATGTTTGGTTGATTTCTCAGTTAAGACGTTCAATGTTGTAAGTCTATAATGACCGTAAGCGCATAAATGACAACACGGCTGATTTACAGCTAATGCCTTTCCCGCTGTCGTGTTCAGAGAACAGCTTGCTAGAAGTTTTCTCCAGATTTGAGCTGACAATGAATGCAACAGAAGGGTAAGGCAAAAAAAAAATAAATAAAATCAATCTATCAGGGGGTGGGGGGGGGGGACTTAATGTCATAGCGAGATAGTCACCCCATTGTATGTGTGGGAGGTATTGTTCAAGTCTGTTGGGGGGATAAAGTTCTATTGAAATGTCTTTACTCTGTGCCTTATTTTTTTTTTTTTATAGTCAATCGAATGTATAACATTTTTTGACGTTCGCATAATTGAGAATAGGAACAATTGCAGAAATGTTCCCGACTCTATAGACCCTGCTTTAACCTACATCATTTGTCACATTTTATTTCATGTGGATGAAAATCTTGTTTGCTGGGTGGATATAAATTAAAGTTCTCTCTTTTTCGACATCAACATCTTTCATCGACGGCCTCCTTTTTTTTCTTTTTCCGTCTTTGTGAAACTATTTTTGAAAAGAGATCTGCTGGGTTTTTTTTTTTTCTGTCTTTGTGAAACTAATTTTGAAAAGAGATCTGCTGGTTTTTTTTTTCTGTCTTTGTGAAACTAATTTTGAAAAGAGATCTGCTGGGTTTTTTTTTGTTCGGAAACCAAGGGCTATTCTGCGCTGATCAAAGGAGCCCCCCCCCCTTTCTCCTCGGACTTCGACTTCACCGTTCATGATTATTTCATCCCCCAATTTAAACACACACACACACACATTTAAGGCTGTAGTGTCTACCACAAGGGACCTCATTCACCAATCGTAAACAAACAAAGATTTAGCCACGTGGTGCTCCATCTCTTCTATACAAATCACGATCTAATTTTTAATACACCGTGGCTATCGCGTGGCAGTTTTTTTTTCGCTGTTTTATCAATATTATGACGTGACTAAATGTTGTTTTGTTTACTATTGGTGAATGAGGTCCATTTGTAATGTGGTCACTAGTTTAGCGTAGTGACGACCTAGAAGAGTGTAAGGTGAAAAACAATAACAATACGAACACGCTTCTTCTGACCTTAACTTTTACTTTACATTTCTCCTAGTTCTAGATCTAGTAATACAATCAGAGACCAAGACTAACCTCCCTGGTCACTTTATGAAACAGACACTGTACTGCGTTGACCAGACCTAGACTGGCTTCCCTGGTCACTTCATGAAACAGACACTGTACTGCGTTGACCAGACCTAGACTGGTTTCCCTGGTCACTTTATGAAACAGACACTGTACTGCGTTGACCAGACCTAGACTGGCTTCCCTGGTCACTTTATGAAACAGACACTGTACTGCGTTGACCAGACCTAGACTGGTTTCCCTGGTCACTTTATGAAACAGACACTGTACTGCGTTGACCAGACCTAGACTGGCTTCCCTGGTCACTTTATGAAACAGACACTGTACTGCGTTGACCAGACCTAGACTGGTTTCCCTGGTCACTTTATGAAACAGACACTGTACTGCGTTGACCAGACCTAGACTGGTTTCCCTGGTCACTTTATGAAACAGACACTGTATTGCGTTTACCAGACCTAGACTGGCTTCCCTGGTCACTTCATGAAACAGACACTGTATTGCGTTTACCAGACCAAGACTGGCTTCCCTGGTCACTTCATGAAACAGACACTGTACTGCGTTGACCAGACCAAGACTGGTTTCCCTGGTCACTTTATGAAACAGACACTGTATTGCGTTTACCAGACCTAGACTGGCTTCCCTGGTCACTTCATGAAACAGACACTGTATTGCGTTTACCAGACCTAGACTGGCTTCCCTGGTCACTTCATGAAACAGACACTGTACTGCGTTGACCAGACCAAGACTGGCTCCCCTGGTCACTTCATGAAACAGACACTGTACTGCGTTGACCAGACCAAGACTGGCTTCCCTGGTCACTTCATGAAACAGACACTGTACTGCGTTGACCAGACCAAGACTGGCTTCCCTGGTCACTTTGTGAAACAGACACTGTAGTGCATTTACTAGGCTTAGACTGGCTTCCCTGGTCACTTTATGAAACAGACACTGTAGTGCATTTACCTGGCTTAGACTGGGTTTCCAGGTTCACTTTATGAAACAGACACTAATAGTACTTTGTTTATTATTATTCCCTTATCTTAAGAACACACTATAGGAACCAACTGCAAACTATTTATAGAAATCACTATCAAAGTTCCGTAACTGATTTCATCATTTTAAATCAACTTTTACCTGCAGCTATTTTGACAATGAGTAATGTAGCGTGCACCCCCCCCCCCCTTTTTCCCCCCAACTTAAATTTTTATGTACGCTACGTTCGGAGAGTTGTGCAAACGGGATATTATTATTGATTAAGGCGTCCCCGACGTGTGGATACGTGTTAAGTTGCACGGCTCTGAACCAGACATCCCGCCTTCACTCCCTGATGAAATACCTGGGCACTCCCTTGCCCTGATCTTATATTTAGCCAGACCGACTTGACCTGAGGTGAGGTTCCCCAGCACTTACGACACTTTCTTAGCGGATGTATTTCAAACTGGCTGTTCCTTATGTTTAAAGATAGTCCATTTTTTTGTGTGGTCTTAATTCAATGTGGATTTGTAACGCTGTGACGTAAGTGGTGCGATCCAAGTGTTTGTAAATCTAATACTAACTAATGTCCTGCTGAGACAAACCCTGTTTATTTGTATTTCTGAATGCAGACATTCCAGGAGATCTGTTTATGTAGGCTCTAGATGTTACCTTCCGGCAACGCGTGGTATTACGAACCTGATTATCGATGCCTGGTGTTCTTTTCGTTCTGCCTGTGCTTGTTGCCTGGTTTATACATTTTTATTCAATGTTGAATTTTTATTTGTTTTAACTCTTTTCTCTCCTAACCGAGGATACCAGCGTTGATTCCACCAGAATGGGGTAAATAATTACGGAGAGAAAGAGTTAATGTAATGGCTTACCGGAAGTTCTTCAACGTAACACGTCACGTGGTCTCACTTCATAGTCTTTCATTTCATTGACCGAACGCGAACGCAGGCGATACATTAACTCACCATATTGGTTTTAGGCAAGAAAGGATCTTTTTTTTTTTGTTCTATAACTTCTAGAACATTTATTTGATTGTTGGTACTTTTCAGTCACCAAGTAGTCGTGCTTGAATACATTGTTTTTCATGCACGCATTAAAGATTTAAAAAAAAATTTTTTTTAGAATTCTGTAGCTTAAATGATGTAATGGTTTTATTTGATGAATTTGATAATGGCTTTTATTGATGATTGTGTTAATGGTTTCCACGGACGATAATTATGAAAATTGGGATGAAGGTTTTATTAATGATTGTCATGATGGTTTTTACTAAGGATGGTGATGATGGTTTATGAATGAAAGTGATGATGGTTTATGAATGATGGTGATGATGTTTTACGAATGAAAGTGATGATGGTTTATGAATGATGGTGATGATGGTGTACAAATGATGGTGATGATGGTTTCACGAATGATGGTGATGATGGTTTCACGAATGATGGTGATGATAGTTTACAAATGATGGTGATGATAGTTTACAAATGATGGTGATGATAGTTTACAAATGATGATGATGATAGTTTACAAATGATGATGATGATAGTTTACAAATGATGGTGATGATGGTTTAATTAATGATGGTGATGATGGTTTACAAATGATGGTGATGATAGTTTACAAATGATGGTGATGATAGTTTACAAATGATGGTGATGATGGTTTAATTAATGATGGTGATGACGGTTTAATAAATGATGGTGATGATGGTTTAATAAATGATGGTGATAATGGTTTATGAATGATGGTGATAATGGTTTATGAATGATGGTAATGATGGTTTACGAATGATGGTAATGATGGTTTAATGAATGAGTGTTAAGATGGTTTACAAATGATGGTGATGATGGTTTCAACAAATGATGGTGATGATGGTTTATGAATGATGGCAATGATGGTTTAACGAATGATTGTTATGATGGTTTACGAATGATTATGCTGATGATTTCAACAAATGATGGATGGTGATGATGGTTTTCACAAATGGTGATGATAATGGTTTTAACAAATGATTGCGATGATGGTTTAACGAATGATTGTTATGATGGTTTATGGATGATGATGATGATATCAACAAACTGATGAATTGTGATGATGGTTTCAACAAATGATGGTGATAATGGTTCCTACTAATGATTGTGATGATGGTTTCAACAAATGATGGTGATGATGGTTTCAACAAATGATGGTGATGATGGTTTCAACAAATGATGGTTTATGTTTGTTTTTAAGAATAATGTTGATGATGATTGTAATGATGAATTCTTTTGTTGTGCTTGGCTTGGTGTACACGTACTACATCCAGTAAACACACACTCCTGGCAGCTTGTCATCTTGAATATTTCAGTCCTGCTGAAGGTCGATCTTTATTCCGCTCTAGTAGAGTTTCGGCACCGGCACTCACCGCCAAGCAGGTTTGGCTTCTCCAGTTTCCCCAAGCTATCTGGCTCTGTTCACTTGTTATCGCAGTCAATTTTATGGCTGCTTCTCTTGCCTATCAGGGAGGTGGGAGTCGATGGGAGGTTACCTGGTTACAATGATAATGAAGCCCAGGACCAACACTGTACGATTTCACTTCCTAACTTTGCTGTGATTACCTCGTAATCCCCTGCAAATCAACTCAAATATAAGGTTTTAACACTAGTCAGCATTTAGCTGAATCTTTACGTTCGTCTACGGGACCTGGAAGTACATGTTTCAAAGCAGCGTGTTCCAGAGAATGAAAGCACCAGAAATACTGTATTGATACTATTGGTTGCTATGGAGACGGAGGAAGTAGAAGTCAGTGTCACGTGGTTATTGCATCGTTCGGACCAGGCATTCATTTCTTTTTGTTTTAAAGTTGAATTAACATTGTTTAACAAGTACCGTAATCTATAAAAAAAATACTTATAACAAGCAAACAAAGATTATAGTGATTACAGTGGCATCAATAATTTGGAATTCAATCATCTAATTAAGCTTTTAATACATCTAGACTATTCATAATAAATGGTTGCAATTGGAAATATTTGTATGAATTGTTTTTGTTTAGAGCGCGACCTTCATGCTTCTAGCATGCTCAGTACCGGTACGCTATGGCCCAATGACTTTTGTGGATCCCCAATGACTTTTGTGGACCCCCAATGACTTTTGTGGACCCCCAAAAACTTTTGTGGACCCCCAATGACTTTTGTGGACCAGTTTGGGCGAGGGATGTCTGAGAGGTTTCTTGACTGCTTTTTCAAAAGCTATGTAAATAAAACGGTTGCTCGAGCTTGAATTAGAACTCGAGGTCTCGAGCCTCCACGTTGGAAGGCCGACACGTTTGCCACTAAGGTATTCAAGTACTTATAAAAATAGGTTTTATAGTCGAATAAAATAGAGTTTGCAATTTTTAGACGAGCTATTTCTTTAAACAAGTTTTATCTCCCTTTGACTTAGTACATTTCTTTATAAGACAAGATTAATGAATTACTACTTTCGATAATTGATTCAATGATTGGATTTTACAAAAAATAATAATTTTAAATTGATTCGCGTGTTGTCGTCAACAATATATAATTGCGCAAAGTTTCAACTTGATCCTAGGATAAATTCTTCATTAGTGAGATATATATTTCTAAATGTGCAGTTCTTCCCTTTAGAGACGTTTTATTTTTTATATTTTTTAAAATAAAGTCTTTTATATATTTTGCTATTTTTGAAATATGGAAGCCCTATTTCACCCGGCCCTGAGCTTAACATTATTATATAACAGCTTAATTCAATACTTTCTTCTTGCAACCAATATATTTATTAGAATGGTTGTGTCAGCGTGCTGTCCAATTAACATTCATCTAAGACTCTACCGACTTATTTAAACCCCTTCACCCAGAGTTCTACTGACTTATTTAACCCCCTTCACTCAGAGTTCTACCGACTTATTTAACCCCCTTCACCCAGAGTTCTACTGACTTATTTAACCCCCTTCACCCAGAGTTCTACCGACTTATTTAACCCCCTTCACCCAGAGTTCTCACGACTTATTTCATCCCCTTCACCCAGAGTCCCCAACTGCTATCTGTTACAATTGTTTACAAGAGAATCTCTGGCCCCTGCAGGATTCCTGGCATTACGACATGGCGTAGACCTGAACATCCAATAAAAAGAAAAAAAGTTCAGCATTGTATGTTTTGAACATTTTGTATCTTTAAGCGTGTTCAGACTACCGTGAAATTGTAACAAAAAGTTCTTCAACAAATCCAGGAAGCAAAACACTTTTTAATTGTTTCATTTTTTTTAAAGTGAGTTTTTGTTGATACTATATCTTTTAGATGTATATGTGCACCTAGTTTTGTTAGTAGAACTTCTAGATCAGCGGTTCTCAACCTTTTAAGCTCGGCGACCCCTTTTTACAATCTCTCACTCTGCCGCGACCCCCCCCCCTCCATAGACACACACAGCAATAGAAGAATAGACAATAGCAATCCTTATTTTTGATGGTCTTAGGCGACCCCTGGCAAATCGTCAATCGACCCCCCAAGGGGGTCGTGACCCACAGGTTGAGAACCCCTGTTCTAGATGTACATGTGAACCACGCCATGTTCTTGGACCTATTCATAATCTACTTGAAATTCGTTTGAAATATTCACTGAAAGTTCGGAGTAATAATGCTTGTCCAAAGATTAATGAGGCTACGCAGCCCCAGCTGCGACCTACATATTTTGACACAGGCGACGCAGTATTAACCGCTGTCCGTCGATTTAGATTCTCTTTCGCGATCTGCGTCTGTCCGCTGCAGCGTATTTTCTTTTGGTCTCAAATGTGTATCCCTCGGCCTTTGTAAGCGATCTCCGGCCATGTACTCTCTTCCATGTCAGCCAAAGCAAGTTAGCGCCTAATCTGGTCTTTAAGACGTTTCCGTGGGGCACCTCTGTAAAAAAAAAAGAGATACTTGAAAAAAAAATAATCTTACGTTGCGTGAAATTGCATCAATTATTTCGAATCAATCATGTCATTGATTTTTAATAGATCCCAGGTTTTGTGCGTTTTTTGTCTGTCCTCTCGTCACGCTTAGCTGTAAGCGCTATTGAAAATTCCATTTCTTTCTCGCTTGTGTAGCCCTCAAAACCTGCTTCGGGTTGATTGATTTTCTGAACTACGAGTCAATCTTGTTTTTACATTTCAAAATGCGAACTGTTTTTTTTTTTTTACACAGACACGCCATTTTAGAAGCAGTGTGAATAAGTCTTATTTACTTAAAAGTATACTTTGTGTTGCTTAACTCTTTCTCTCCTACCTGACGATACCAGCGTTGATTCAACCAGAATGTCGTAGATAATTACGGAGAGAAAGAGTTAATGGGGGTGTTAATAACATGGACATGATCAGACTATTTGATGTCATGTCTTTCTTTTTGCAAAGCTTAGATCTCTCTGTCTGTCTGGTACAAAGTTTGTACACGCTATTTCTCCCATTCCACATTCTCAGATCAAGTTGAAACTTTGCACAATCATTCAATGTTCCTAACAAGATATGAAAAAAAAATTAGTTAATTAGTGGAGATTTATTAATTGTGTATGAAATTGATTAAGGGAAATACATCTTACAGTATTGATATATATATATATATATATATATATATATATATATATATATATATATATATATATATATATATATATATATATATATAGCTATAATAGTTTGTATATTTTGCTTTTAAAATATATGCGTGTGATGTTTTAAAATTTGTGGAATGAAATTGTTTGATTATGTTTTTCTTGGTATTTTGGTTGCTGCTTTTGGCTGTCTTAAATCCTGCTCTAAACACTTTATGATTTTTTTCTTTGACAAGATACACTAGCCAGGGCTCGGTGTTATTTCACAATGTCATGTCCATACATTTATTGACTCTGAATCTGTATGTCAAGCTGGTCACGACGACCTTATTCAGGCATTCGCAATCTCAGTCGGTCATCGCATCTGTGAGAATGTAAACTTAGGACCAAAAAGCTTTCACGGAGAGAAAAAAAAAGGCCAGAGAAAATAGTGATGAGAGAGAGAGAGAGAGAAAGGGGGGATGGAGGGAGAGAGAGAGAGGGAGGGAAAGAGGGAGAGAGAGAAAGGGGGGAGGGAGGAGAGAGAGAGGGGGGAGAGAGGGGGAAGGAGGGAGAAAGAGAGAGGGAGGGAGGGAGAGAGAAATTTTTACTCGTGTACACATAAACATAGTCATTTTTAATGGCACGACTTTGTTGGCAGTTCTTGTTATTCTACAGCTTTGATCTGAAAAGACTTTGCATAATAATGTGTGTGTTCGACAGGCCCGCAGGGGCCGACCAACAACTCATTAATTTTTTTTTATTTTTTTTTAAGATTTATTCTAAGGCTCATAATTTCATTCATTTGAAACAGTTTTGTTTAAAAAAATTCATGGATTTTAAAATCCGTGGTGAGGACACGAAGGATTGTCTTGAAAGTAAGTCACGAGCTACCTACTAAGTGTGACTGTCTTCTGTAATCCTCGAGCTCATCAATATTCTGTGTCAACTTTGACCTCTTAATGACGATAAAGATAGCCGCCACAATCTAGTACTAAATCTTTTTCTCCCTAGAATGTTTTTGTGTGCACCATTCCCTCCCCTTACCGAACCAAAACATGGTGCTATCAATTCGGATCTTTAAAATAAATGTCGTTCAATTGTTGCCCGCCTCCAACATTCTGCTTCAAGCTCCAGCGTATGAAATGTTTTGTAAATCTCATTTTTCATTTTATCGATAACAAGCAAGACATAAACATTATTTAAAAAACTTTAAAAAATTAAGGTTATATTGTTATTGTATCAATTAGTTTTGATCAGACATGTAATTATTTATGATTGACCTAGAGTCTAGACATATAAATCTGTGTCATATAAAATATTTTTACCAATTGTTTTTATTTAGCTTTTAGCTTTCTCGACGCGCTATGATCCTATCCCTTGTCTGGACCAATTGTGAAAGGGGAGGGAATGAAGAAGTGGGTGTCTTAGTGTTCACCCAGGCTCAGGAGTTCTCAAGGGGAGTAATTCAACTTATACCACCACATCTGTCAAGGACGATTTCTTTCACTTGTTCAAGATACCAAACAAAATAATTAATTAACAATAGTTAATCAATTCATTTGTTAAATTTTTTTAAAGTGATTCTTGTGTTGTCAGGTTAAAGAAATAATTGTGCGAAATTTCAGCTTAATCCGAGATTGGTTGTGGGAGAAATAACGTGTACAGACTTTTTACCATACAACAGACTGAGTTCATGATATCTGATATAATAATTGTAAAAAGTTTATAAAAAGCAGATTGAATGTTTTATATCAGCTCCCAGTCCGGTCCTTGCTTCTGATATGAACATAATTCTCATTTGTCTCTCTGGGCATTGAATTTTCCTCTAGGCCACCGTACACACCTTACTGGGTAAGAGGGCTTGATCAAACTAATTTGTTAATGTCATTACGTGTCTCATTATCATGCTCAACATGAGACAGTGTGTTAAATTATACATGCACTGCCTACGTGCCTTGTAGCGGCTGGCTGGCCACGCCTACTTGAGTTACTATAAATAGACATCGACCCAAGTTACGGGAATTCCCCCCCACACGAAGCTGACAGCTCGGATCAATTTTATTTTGCTGAGAGAAGAGCTACGCGACATGGTTATTATGATTTCGCCGACTCTGCTCTCCGGTTTAGTGACCGTGTGGGGGGGGGGGGGGATCAATAGGATCGAACCGCCAATACGAGGGTGTTTGGGGAGTTTCTCGATGAAACATGCTGCTTGGAACATACTGGAGACAGCAAGCCACGCGAGCACAAATCTGTTCAATAGAGCGGCCACAAGCTAAAGAGGAGTCACAAGCTAAAGAGGAGTCACAAGCTAAAGAGGAGTCACGCTTGTGTGTTGCTGTATCAGCCAGGGTCGGATTTATGGAAATTCAAGGGTAGGAAAAAAAAACAACAGAAAAAGAATACTTTGAGAAGAAAAAAATAAAGCTTATTTAAGTGAAAGAACGCTAATTACTGCCATTTATCTGAAAATTACAGGGTTTAGCTCCCTTTCTGTCCATAAAAAAATTAATCAGTACTAAATGATTAACTAATTGCTAATTATTTTTGGATTGATTCGTGTATTGTCATCGACTATGAATAATTATGCAAAATTTTCAACTTGATCCGAGAACAGGAAGTGGGAGGGGAAATAATGTGTAAAAACGTAATAAAGGGATTAAATCCATATATATATATATATATATATATATATATATATACATCCTCATCTCTCATCAAGTGTATTTTTTTTATCCATTCATGACTGGGTCAGGTCCAATGAATAATTGTGGCAAGTTTCAACTTGATCCGAGAATAGGAAGTGGGAGAGAATAAACATGATCAAACTTTTTACCAGAAAGACATTTTTAGTTGATATGATATAAGCTTTGGACAAATTAAAACACATTATGTAAGAAAATGCGTGACATTAGATTCAGTTGACAAGCACTCTCATTCTTAAGAAATATGTTTGTAAAATGTTTTGTAAAATGTTTTACATGTTTCGGATGTTCCTTCAGAGTTGAAGATAGTTTACTTCCTAGTCCAAACCTCCCGCAGGACGACGGGGGACGGGAGCGGGCAGGGTTTGAACCCTCGACTGTCGATATATCCGAACGACAGTCCAGCGCGCAAACCGCACGACCAGGCAGCCATCCATATGACATGCTTTTAGATGTATTCCTATTATCCAATCCATTTATATTGTAATCCATTTATATTGTAATTGAAGGTTGAAGAGGGTAGGGGCTTTAAAAAAATCGTATAGCCTACTCAGGGCTTCCACTTAACTAATATCCGGCGCTAGTATCAGCTACAACATGGACAGGTTCTCTACTGTTCCGATTAGAGCACTGAAGCGTGCACATGTGCTAGGCCAGTGAAATTGGAAATGAGAAAGGTGTAGCTGTTGGTCAGTCCGGTCAGCGGATAAGGTCAAAGAAAGAGGAAAAGGGGGGCGGGATAGGCGAAGAGTTTCGTAGTACTATAGTAACTTAGTGTAAAAAAAGTAGTAAAGTTTCCCTTTCAGACCTTACGGTGTGTAGGACAGATGATTTATAGCTCATCTGTTATTGTGGCCTTACGGTTTACAAGGGTGTCATGTGGCCAGCACAACGACCAACTGCCTTTACTTTTCCTCAACTAATGCCAGGTACTAATTAGAACTGGTTGGGCTTTGAGGCGCCCTAGACATCTCGAAATTAAAAATCCCAGTCTTCATCAGGATTCGAACCCGGGACCCCCGATTTGGAAGTTAAGCGCTTTACTGCTCACACGCCACGCGCTTAGTGTACTAACTGGAATTGATTGGATACGTTTCGGACTTTCCTTTATAGAAGAGGGGAGGGCAGCGTTCAAACTCGGGGCCATCTTAATGACAGTCTCACGCGTATACCACACGACCAACCAGCCATCCAAGTTTGGACACATATTACATTTATTGTTTGAACGTATTTATGACACTTGGAAAAATCTATTGAGTGTGGCAAGATAATCTGTAGATTTGAATTATTGGAGATTATATCTAGACACTTGAAAAAAGAAATGTAACTCTTCTGCTTCGAGAGACCTCGTTTTCTCTTGAATGTATATATGGTACTTATAAAAATCTATTTTGAGTGTTCTTTCTGTGTGTGTACGCTTCCTTATGATCCAGCTGTGTTTATAGCGGTTATAATGGCCTGGACGAGAAGGGAGAGCTGGGGCGAGCTCGGTGCAGGAAGGGAGTGGGAGACAGCTGATGGCAAAGCGGGAAGCGGTGGGCTGGCATGGGGGGGGGGGTGGTTTTGACTGTAAGGCCATGTTGATGAGCTGAGCAAATGCCTCGGTGTTTGTGTGTTGTGGATAGTGGTCAGTGCTGGACACTTAGGGGGGTCTTTGTTTACAAACCCCAAAAAAAAATCCAGCTCGCGTGTGTCTCCTCTCGCACCCCCAGAGTGTCGCACACAGTGTGACCCCCCACCTCTCCCCCGTCGTGTCAATAACTGCGTCAAGAAGTTCTCGCTCGACAGTTTCGCTACTAGCGGAGCGTCCCGTTAGTGTCTGGATTGGTCCGCTATAGCGGTACTTTCGCGCAGACCTAGGTCAGCCTACCGGTGCTGTTTCTTTTTTCCCTTTACTACGGATATCAACCCACTTGAGTGGTTTTAACAGTGGTGGATCTGGTGTTAGTATGTACTAAACTTAATACCGGTTATGAGAAAGCTCTTAAAAGAAAAGTGGTGCTTTGTTTTGTTTTGTTTCTAGCTTGTATTTAGTGAATGTAGATTTCAGTGTTATTGAAACTTGTGATTTTCTTTCTCGTGAGTGCTTGGAGTTATTGTTCAGAAACGTAAGTACAAAGTAAACGGTTTATTGTACAGGAAAGTAAGTACAAAGTAGACGATCAAAGCAGTTCACTGAGGACGTGACGCTGTAGACAAGATTTATTGATGACATTCTTCCTACACTCGCATCTAATGGATAGTCGGGCATTACTTTTAAATCTCTTAAAGAGAAGCTTTTAGCAATCTGGGCTTCCTTGACGGATGGACACGCGAGGCAAGCGGGCGGAAATGGGCACGTAATGGTGGGCTTGAGGCTAACAGAAAGAGAAATGGGCACATAATGGTGGGCTTGAGACATACTGACAGAGAACTGGGCACATAATGGTGGGCTTGAGATATACAGACAGAGAAATGGGCATCTAATGGTGGGCTTGAGACATACGGATAGAGAAATGGGCACCTAATGGTGGGCTTGAGACATACGGACAGAGAAATGGGCACATAATGTTGGGCTTGAGACATACGGATAGAGAAATGGGCACCTAATGGTGGGCTTGAGACATACGGATAGAGAAATGGACACCTAATGGTGGGCTTGAGACATACGAACAAAGAAATGGACACATAATGGTGGGCTTGAGACATACGGACAGGCGATATTGGCTTGAGACGGACGGACAGACAAACGGGCACATAATGCTAATTTGCTTCCGGAGAGAATGTAATCTCTGTTGACATCTTGCATCGTCTTCCCATCAGTTACACACACACACACACATTCACTTTGTTCTTGGTGAAGACTACAAGTTCCTGGTTTATCAACACACACACACACACACATTTTATTCTTGTCCGGTTTATCAACACACACACACTTTATTCTTGTCTGGTTTATCAACACACACACACACACGCACACTTTATTCTTGTCTGGTTTATCAACACACACACACACTTTATTCTTGTCTGGTTTATCAACACACACACACACACATTTTATTCTTGTCCGGTTTATCAACACACACACACTTTATTCTTGTCTGGTTTATCAACACACACACACACACGCACACTTTATTCTTGTCTGGTTTATCAACACACACACACACTTTATTCTTGTCTGGTTTATCAACACACACACACACTTTATTCTTGTCTGGTTTATCAACACACACACACACACTTTATTCTTGTCTGGTTTATCAACACACATACACATACACACTTTATTCTTGTCTGGTTTATCAACACACACACACACTTTATTCTTGTCTGGTTTATCAACACACACACACACTTTATTCTTGTCTGGTTTATCAACACACACACACACACATTTTCTTCTTGTCTGGTTTATCAACACACACACACACACATTTTCTTCTTGTCTGGTTTATCAACACACACACACACATTTTCTTCTTGTCTGGTTTATCAACACACACACACACACATTTTCTTCTTGTCTGGTTTATCAACACACACACACACACATTTTCTTCTTGTCTGGTTTATCAACACACACACACACATTTTCTTCTTGTCTGGTTTATCAACACACACACACACATTTTCTTCTTGTCTGGTTTATCAACACACACACACACATTTTCTTCTTGTCTGGTTTATCAACACACACACACACACATTTTCTTCTTGTCTGGTTTATCAACACACACACACACTTTATTCTTGTCTGGTTTATCAACACACACACACACACATTTTCTTCTTGTCTGGTTTATCAACACACACACACACACACATTTTCTTCTTGTCTGGTTTATCAACACACACACACACACACACACACATTTTCTTCTTGTCTGGTTTATCAACACACACACACACACACATTTTCTTCTTGTCTGGTTTATCAACACACACACACTCACATTTTCTTCTTGTCTGGTTTATCAACACACACACACACACACATTTTCTTCTTGTCTGGTTTATCAACACACACACACACACACATTTTCTTCTTGTCTGGTTTATCAACACACACACACTCACATTTTCTTCTTGTCTGGTTTATCAACACACACACACACACACATTTTCTTCTTGTCTGGTTTATCAACACACACACACACACATTTTCTTCTTGTCTGGTTTATCAACACACACACACACATTTTCTTCTTGTCTGGTTTATCAACACACACACACACACACATTTTCTTCTTGTCTGGTTTATCAACACACACACACACACACATTTTCTTCTTGTCTGGTTTATCAACACACACACACACACACATTTTCTTCTTGTCTGGTTTATCAACACACACACACACATTTTTTTCTTGTCTGGTTTATCAACACACACACACACATACATTTTCTTCTTGTCTGGTTTATCAACACACACATTTTCTTTTGTCTGGTTTATCAACACACACACACACACACACATTTTCTTCTTGTCTGGTTTATCAACACACACACACACATTTTCTTCTTGTCTGGTTTATCAACACACACACACACACACACATTTTCTTCTTGTCTGGTTTATCAACACACACACACACTTTATTCTTGTCTGGTTTATCAACACACACACACACTTTATTCTTGTCTGGTTTATCAACACACACACACACACATTTTCTTCTTGTCTGGTTTATCAACACACACACACACACATTTTCTTCTTGTCTGGTTTATCAACACACACACACACATTTTCTTCTTGTCTGGTTTATCAACACACACACACACACATTTTCTTCTTGTCTGGTTTATCAACACACACACACACACATTTTCTTCTTGTCTGGTTTATCAACACACACACACACATTTTCTTCTTGTCTGGTTTATCAACACACACACACACATTTTCTTCTTGTCTGGTTTATCAACACACACACACACATTTTCTTCTTGTCTGGTTTATCAACACACACACACACACATTTTCTTCTTGTCTGGTTTATCAACACACACACACACTTTATTCTTGTCTGGTTTATCAACACACACACACACACATTTTCTTCTTGTCTGGTTTATCAACACACACACACACACACATTTTCTTCTTGTCTGGTTTATCAACACACACACACACACACACACACACATTTTCTTCTTGTCTGGTTTATCAACACACACACACACACACATTTTCTTCTTGTCTGGTTTATCAACACACACACACACATTTTCTTCTTGTCTGGTTTATCAACACACACACACACACATTTTCTTCTTGTCTGGTTTATCAACACACACACACACACACATTTTCTTTTGTCTGGTTTATCAACACACACACACACACACACATTTTCTTCTTGTCTGGTTTATCAACACACACACACACACATTTTCTTCTTGTCTGGTTTATCAACACACACACACACACACATTTTCTTCTTGTCTGGTTTATCAACACACACACACACACACATTTTCTTCTTGTCTGGTTTATCAACACACACACACACACATTTTCTTCTTGTCTGGTTTATCAACACACACACACACACACATTTTCTTCTTGTCTGGTTTATCAACACACACACACACACACATTTTCTTCTTGTCTGGTTTATCGTCCAATAATGAAAACTTCATTCTCGCACTTTGTTTTTTTTTTACTAAGTCTCCTTTATTCTCTCTCTCTCTCTCTTTCTCTCTCTCCTATCTACTCAACATACTCATTAGTTTGTATATTACTATTTCATTGTGCTGGTCTTCAATCCCTGAACCCCCCCCCCTCTCTTCAATGTATTACTTCCAGTGGACATCTGGTTTGTTTTTAGTTGTTCTCCCCCCCCTCCACACCATGCTGAGTGCTCCTAAAGTGCAGTCCTTGCCTATCTCAGACAGTCACTCCATGTGTCTGTTTGTTGTTAGTCTTTGATATGACTTGTGACGTAGTATGTTACAGTTTATCACCCTGTGTAAACCCCCTCCCCCTCCCGGCCCCTCCTTTTTTTTTTTTCGTATCTCCGTAAAGACAGGCAGAGAAGAGACACAAATAGTGTATTGCCCAATAACTGATCACAGCAAAAACTCTCTCCAGGCACCGCGTGTGTTATCATCTGGAAGTTTACATTTGATCGCGTTTATTTTATTGGCTCCCCCCCCCCATACACACACACCCCTGGCTTGTGTAGGAAATACCTGGACTGCAGTGGCAATCGTTTTACCTTGACCTTTTACTGGATCTTTTTTTTTTGTGTATAGCCTTTGCACACATACACAAACGTGCAGCCTGCGCATACCAGAGGAGACACGCTCATATACAGACATACACATGCTATACGATACAAGCACAGTAGGTGCACACACTGTGCACGGCCATATACATACATAATAAAGATGCAGACACACACGCACCTACCAGACGACACACACACATGAACCAAATACATTGATCTCGTGGACACACACTATCACTGCACGACACACGCACAGCAGACATGCAGATGAACCAAATACATTGATCTCGCGGGCACACACTGAGACTGGATGACACACGCACAGCAGACGTGCACATGAACCAAATACATAGATCTCGCGGACACACACTGACACTGGACGACACACACACAGCAGACATGAAGATGAACCAAATACATTGATCTCGCGGACACACACTGACTCTAGACGACACACACACAGCAGACATGCGCATGAACCAAATACATTGATCTCGCGGACACACACTGACACTAGTTGACACACACACAGCAGACATGCGCATGAACCAAATACATTGATCTCGCGGACACACACTGACACTAGTTGACACACACACAGCAGACATGCGCATGAACCAAATACATTGATCTCGCGGACACACACTGACACTATTTGACACACACACAGCAGACATGCGCATGAACCAAATACATTGATCTCGCGGACACATATTGACACTAGTTGATACACACACAGCAGACATGCGCATGAAACAAATACATTGATCTTGCGGACACACACTGACACTGGACGACACACACACAGCAGACATGCGCAAGAACCAAACACATTGATCTCGCGGACACACACTGACACTAGACGACACACACACAGCAGACATGCACATGAACCAAATACATTGATCTCGCGGACACACACTGACACTGGACGACACACGCCCAGCAGACATGCACATGAACCAAATACATTGATCTCGCAGACACACACTGACACTGGACGACACACGCCCAGCAGACATGCACATGAACCAATTACATTGATCTGGCAGACACACTTTGTGTGTGTTTGACGAAAGATTTCCTCTTCCCGGTGTGTGCTTCACATTAAGTCCCCGCCCACTCTGAACACAAGCTCGTGATCTTCCTAATTGAACTCTTCCAAGACCATGTCCCTCTTGTGAAAATACTGAATTGCTAGAGTGGGCGGTAAATCACTGCAGGTTTTTTGCGCGTGCCTGGGAAATGACACTGGCGCGCATCTCGCGCGTGTGTGTGTGTGCAACTGCGACGATCGCTCTCCTGTCTCTCGAGTTTAGTTTACTTGGTGCGATAAACTCTTTTATCTCCGCAATTATTTGTCTACATTCTTACAGAATTGTTTCAGTTTTGACATTTCTACATTCTACCCTGTTATGATCAAACTTCAATAAAAAATTTTGTTTGTAATCAGAAAATGTTACTTTTGGTTTAGAATTATAGGGGCACGCACGCTCTTTTTATACAAAACAAATAATAGTTTATAAAACCAAAACTAAATTTAATGTCGTGGTGTCAAATCAACGATGCTATGGTTAATTGGGAGAGAAAGAGTTCAACGAATTTGGTCTCTGTAATAAACATTCATTTAGAGCAGGGGTTCTCAACCTGTGGATCGCGACCCCCTTGGGGGGGCGATTGATGATTTGCCAGGGGTCGCCAAAGACCATCGAAAAAAGGGATCGTTATCGTCTATTCTTCTATTGCTGTGTGTGTCTATGGGGGGGGGGGGGTCGCGGCAGAGTGGTGGATTATAAAAAGGGGTCGCCGAGCATAAAAGGTTGAGAACCGCTGATTAAGAGCCTATTTTTTTCAGCACAGAAGTCAAAATCAAAACATTCGTGTATTTGAAGCTCTGAAAAGTCATGTGACCTCTTGACTCGATGCTTTTTTCAATAAATAACTATGTTTTCGTTGTATCCAATAAAGTTGCTATCTAGTGTTCCTATGCTAGATTTGCCACATATTTTTATGGTACAATGCATTCCTTGTAAGGACCTAAGCCAGGGTCCGTCTTCGAAACCTATGTCAAAGCACAATATAAAAACAAAACCTATCGTTTGCTTTCTCCTGGTTCTGAGCGGCTTGCAAATGTCAGAAATTTGTACTGTTATCATTTCTTGTACTTTTCCAGTTCGTTTGCTTTGTGCTGGAGCATTTCTATTTTGTTTTTGGTTACAGGTGCAAGCGAATTCTTTTGATGTGGCAACAGGCTTGCGTTTCATTGGGAGATGCTTCTGTCTGGGAAAGGAAAGGCTGACTTAACCCCCCAGGCTGATCTCCTTTGTTGTCTTAGCCAAACTGCCGATGTGGAGTTTTGGCCAGATTTTTTGTTACTTTCTAAAATGTGGCCAACCGCTGACTATGCTGAATAAGTCAAGAGAGGCGAAAAAAACATGAGGCCTAAAAAGTCTGGATTGAGCAAATAGATGGCTGCCAGATAGTTGGTATGCATTCAAGGGTGTCGTCTCGATGGCCCCGGTTCTGAACCCTGCCCTACGACACATCCCCTGGAGGAGGCTTGGGCTAAGATGTAATAATCTTCATTCCTGAAGACACGTCTGAAAACAAGCCAATTTCCCGTTTAACCCCGCAAAAGATTCTAACTAAAAGATTGCATTCTAGCTGTTTTGTATTGCAATCTGTATGTCACATATTAAACAACCTCGAAAGTATCACCAAAGGATAATGTTTATTTATTTGTTCCAAAGCTTGTATCAACTCACTCTTGTCTAATACACATTTGATAAGATTTGGAACACGTTATTTCTTATACATCCATTCTTCGATTATGTTGAAATTTGCACAATTATTCACTGCCCCCTTAAAAAATAGGAATCAATCCACATATAACCAATTAATTTCTTAGTGTCTATTCATTAATATAGTTTGATATCGAAAGGGGAAATATAGTATTGAGAAATACGGTTGTAATTACAGTTTTGAGAGGTATGGTTGTAAATGTGCAGTTATTACCCTTAGTTAAGCTTTGTTTTTTGTTTTGTAAAGTATTTTTGAAATAAATATTTTGCTTCTTTCTTTTAAAAAATAAGCTTCGATCTCCTCTGAATTGATTCGCTTCAGTTTTTGTTCATGTTCATGTTTTTGGTGTTCCTTCACAACTGAACATTTTCACACCCTTGCTCAAGCCTCCCGTAGTTCATCTGGCGGGGTTCGAACCCGCCTCCATCGAGACATTAGTCAAGAGCGCCTATCACATGTTCAGAATGATTTCATAGAGCCTGTTTACATGTTAGGTCTAAAAAAAAAAATCCTCTCTGTGAGGTCTTGCTGATGTTTGGTAAACTGGATCCGGTAGTTTTCTGTGTAGCCTAAATCCAGCTCCTGCAAGATTCCGATGGTTTTGCCCCCAGGAAAACAGTGTAGCCTGAAAATCCAGCCATCTGTAACGTGTGACCCTTAAACCATTGGATCGTGACTGAAAGTAAAAATGACGTGCGTCATTCAAAAACGCCAACATCCTGTGTATGAGACCTCTTGGATACCCTGCTATTGTACGGACCTCTGTGAGAGAGAGAGAAGGTAGAGGGGCAGGATAGGAAGGTGTCGAACTTTGACCCGTATGTCACTTCTGCTGAGGCCACAAGTTTAAGACACTTGTTTGGTAGGAAGCGCCAGGGAAAGGGTAGGGCAGACCATCTCCAAGTTGCTTGTTTTCATCCGTCTGCTCCACTTGTTGACCCTGACCTTACTTAACAGCAGTCTGTTGTTTAGACACTTCACGTGACTTGTTAATGTACAACTTAATTTCTCCGATGTACCAACGCCATTAGCATGTCTTTAAACATTTCTGAAGGGGGGAAAAAACAGCATTTTAAATTATTGTAATTAAAACCAAGTCCCCCTTTTAATACATTACAATGAACAGTTGACTATGGAATTAAGCGCTCAGCCCAACAGCATTTAGATCTATCTCACAGCTGCATTGGCTGAGAGCTGTCCTCAAATTCAGAGTTTCAAAATTCCTATCTCCAAAAGAATCCAGGCAACATAACGTCTGTTAAGTCTATCATCCCTTTGAGCGCTGAGAAGGATTGCTCTCAGCGAACAAGCGTGGGGCTCTGAGCTCTTTACCCCAAGTCTTGCCTGAAAGTTCCCCAGGGTATGTGACTATTACTGGCTTGGGTCACATTATATACCGGTATGTAAATGTGAGGCCAACTATTAACTACGATGAATTCTTCGTATTCCTATCATCGGTTAATGGGAAACTCCGATTGTTTTTCAAATTTGACTTATTGACATATTTGAATTCTGAGTAAAAAGTTGTAACAGTAAACATTTTACCATTTTTTATTTAAATGCTTAGAAACATTTATATTTAATAAATCAGACAGTAAATTCTTGACATCTCAAAAAAAAAAACGGGGTTCTTTGAGATTTTGTTTTTAGGTTAGGCATACGTCATTTCCATCAACAATACTGAAAAGGAAACTAGATTTAACCAATCGTATCGCTTCATTCTTACAGGCTCTTGGGCTTAGTGACGGCCTATTCCAGAGCTGTGGTACAGTTATAAATACATGTATAGGTAGATCTAAAGGCATTAGGATAACCAACTCGAGAAAAAAAGTAACATTTTCATCTAAGCCTCTCCCTATCCCAAGAAGTAAATAGATCGTGTGTCTGACTGATAAAAAAAAAAACTGGTCAGTGTAAGGCTAGTCTAGACTACGTGTAGTCGGTCATGACAAGACAACCAAGCGATAGTGTTTGTTGTGTGTTGAGTGGTCTGGCGTGAAAATACAGACTGCCGTGGTTAGTCAAGCATTTAAATCTACTTTTAATACGCATTTTTTCTTTGCTTACAAGATCATAGATTAGACTGCATAGACGAAATTATATTTCTTCAACGAGAATGTTAACTTTGCTGTATGGTCCCCCTTTATACAATAAGTCAATATATTAAATTAGTAGGCTAGTGGGACGTCACATAGAAACCCGGTGAAAGTCTGACTGTTTTGGATGCGCAGGAAAATTACGTCAGAAAAACATCAATTACTAAGTTATTATTGCAAAAAAAAAAAAAAGAATACTATATTCATTATCTGTAAATCAAAACACATTATATCAAAAATTGTCAAAACCATAGGAGTTTCCCTTCAACCAACTCAAGCCTCTTTCCCTTCGCTCACCAGACCAAAGCGAATGAATAACTTCCTGGCCGGAACCTCGTTTTAATTGGAAATGTTTGATTGAGCTCTATAGTTGGCCTTCTTGTTTGATATTAAGATTGTATTTAGCCGCAGTTGAACCAAACAAACACTATACGGACCCATGTCACCCAAATATTTAATAGTTAAAATCTTCTGAGTTCTTCTATTTCATTAAATAAAGGTTCCGAGTTGATCGTTATATATTGGCTGATTACCTTTCAATCAGCCATGTGCTGTCAAAGATTTTGAAGTCTCTTCCTTCGGTGTTGTTTGGCTTAGTGTGAATCGTCTTCAAAGACAAACTGAATTTATGGGTCCATTAACTCGTTCCATTTTATGTCATTTCTATTACCTGTTAAAGCAATCTGTAACGAGGTAACAGACCCGAGAGTGTCCCAGTCATGGGAGTGTGGTTTTTTGTATGACGTTCATTGTCGATCAGCTCGTGTTTCTAAACGCACTCCGTCTCCTTCTCATTTCTCTGGTGAGATCTTAAATTGAGGCAGCACGCAGAGAAACAATGGGGGTTCTGGAACTGTCTGTGTCTGTATTCCCCAAAGACAAACTGGTGTGGCTCCATTTAGACTTTTAATGCGCCAGTCGAGAACATACCAAATGACATTGCCACATTAAACTGTCATTTCATTTGTGTCCGCGCCTGACACGCGAAAACCTTTGTGAGTCAATTCTGTCCCGTCGTTAAAAGTAGTGAGCATGAGTTGAATAGATAGGTTCTGTTGAGTTAACTCGCTTGGATCTATTAATAGAACTCCTGGTCAATGTGCTAACCTAAGATCTATACACACAGGACTGTTTACACATCGGTGTTGATATGTCAACACAAACAAGTAGATGGGATCAAGTAACCTCAATGTTGTGGAATTGATTTTTTTTTTAGCTCTTACCCTAACGTTTATAGTGTTCATACAGGCATCCATTAGTATCGTTAGTCAAGCTTTGTTTTCAATTGTAGTGGTTGAAGTAACTGTACCAAACGTATTGTAGTGGTTGAAGTAACAAACCAAACGTGTTGTAGTGGTTGAAGTAACTATACCAAACGTATTGTAGTGGTTGAAGTAACTATACCAAACGTATTGTAGTGGTTGAAGTAACCATACCAAACGTATTGTAGTGGATGAAGTAACTATACCAAACGTATTGTAGTGGTTGAAGTAACTATACCAAACGTATTGTAGTGGTTGAAGTAACCATACCAAACGTATTGTAGTGAATGAAGTAACTATACCAAACGTATTGTAGTGGTTGAAGTAACCATACCAAACGTATTGTAGTGGTTGAAGTAACCATACCAAACGTATTGTAGTGGATGAAGTAACAAACCAAACGTATTGTAGTGGTTGAAGTAACTATACCAAACGTATTGTAGTGGTTGAAGTAACTATACCAAACGTATTGTAGTGGTTGAAGTAACTATACCAAACGTGTTGTAGTGGATGAAGTAACTATACCAAACGTATTGTAGTGGTTGAAGTAACTATACCAAACGTGTACATCTATAATTTCACTGTTTCATTGTCTCGGCCTTAGAAGTTTTAGTTCCGTTTTGCTCGATGTGATTTATACAGTTAAATGTTGTATAGATTTCCATTTAAATATGTATCCCTTGGCTTTCGTGAGAGTTCTCCGACTGTCTCTTTCAGAGGCCATTCGTCTATGCCAGTAAGGGCAAAATGGCGCCTCAGTTTATCAGCCTACGCCCAGAAGAAAACCCTTGTAGAAGACAGGCGCAGAAGACGAAAGTTTAAAATAGACCCCCGGCGGACAACTACTTTGTCTGCATCAGGTCTGGAAAAATATGCAGGTCGCAACTGGGCTTACGTGAAACACTGCACTCATCCTTAATCATCTGAATCGAAAACATTGCCTTTATTATTAAGGAAATCAATTTTCATTCTCTGTGAATGCCACGGTCAAGCTTCGATAAAGGGAAACAAAATTCTTCCCCCTTAACAGTGTCCACTTAGAAGTTTTCTGGTGATGTGGCAGGTCTGCAGAAGTACTGCCCTTTGACAGGTAATAAGGATCCTCTTTGGAATGCTTAATTATTATTATTATATTTCTGTTCCTCCATAACAAAAAGCGGTGGCTGAGCGGTAAAGCGCTTGGCTTCCGAACCGGAGAACGGGTTCGAATCCCGGTGAAGACTGGGATTTTTAATTTCGGGATCTTCGGGCGCCTCTGAGTCTACCCAGCTCTAATGGGTACCTGACATTAGTTGGGGAAAAGTAAAGGCGGTTGGTCGTTGTGCTGGCCACATGACACCCTTGTTAACCGCAGGCCACAGAAACAATTGACCTTTACATTATCTGCCCTATAGATCACAAGGTCTGAAAGGGGAACTTTACTTTTTTTTTTTATATCAAAAGCGATTTGGGATCCCAAAGCGTCACTCAGTTGGATCGTATTATCTGTCTAGGTTGGGAGTTGAACGCGTACGTTTCGTGTTAACATTACGAGCGCTTTGCCCTCACGTCTTGATGGTCACTGATGTGAGACACGAAACAGATGCCAAACTTCAGCCAACGTGAGGCAGGTCTAAGCAACACCTCCTCATAGTCACGATCAGGTGATAGCTCCAAGGTATACCTTCTGTTGTCTACGTCAGCAAGCTGGTATCAGCACCCGCTGCAACATCAACACTCTTCCATCCACCACTTTGGGAAGTCAAACACACTTCTGTAGTGTCATAGATATCAATTAGAGCGCGAACCCACTCGGGTAGATTTTTGAACCGAACTGATTTGTTTCAAGTAAGTTTAGCTGTGCCCGGAACTGTGTATCAACCAAAACATGTCAGGAAGTCGAGGTCAACCAGGATATGTCTATTAATTAACTACATTGACCAGAATGATCCATTGATAGATTATGCTGATCAGGTCCCAAATTGACCGGAACATGTCGTGAGCTGTACATTGGCCAGATGAAGTCTTGACCTAAACTAGAACCACAAGTTTCCAGGGTGAAATTCCTGCTTCTCTGTTCTTGAAGGAATTCACGCTAGTCGGCTGGGGGAAACTTCCTGGCAATTCTGTTGGACGGTAGCAACAGAAGGTCTACTTAATTGTTTTTATCATTAAACAGTACTGGGTGGTGCGCGAATGCGTGCGTGTGTTTAAAGAAAGACAACCCAAGGCTAGCAGCACTTTAAAAATTAAAGCAATATCTTTTAAACGGGGGGAGGGGGAGGCGGGGGTGGGGGAAGTCAAGGTCGAACTAGGGCCCACTTGACAAGACTGCTCTGTCGTATTAGTCATCAGGCCTTACACGTAGGCTGATATGACATGTAAGAGGAGTAGCAGGATGACTTAACGACATGACTTAATAACAGGACTTCTCGACATGACTTAATAACATGATTTAATAGTTGTCTTAACAACATGACTTAACAACATGATCTAAGTTGACTTAACAACATGATCTAACCACGTGGCTTGACAATAGAGCTTTACAACATTATTTAATAACATGGCTTAACAATTTGACTTCATAACATTTATTAAAATGACTTAACAACATAAATTAATACCATATTCGTGGCTTGTAATACAGTTTTGTGAATGCCGTTACTACAAATAGCCTCTTTAATTGATGAACCAACTTTTAGTTCCTTTTCTTTGTATGCATGTGTTGTCCTTTTGGCAGTTCTAAAGTTTTGGAGTTGGACTCCGGAGACGTCTGCAAGGAAACGATTCAGCAATGCCACAGCGAGGTTTCCCGCCCTAATTGTGCGTCTGCAACACTCGCGTAATAGCACTCCCCTCTCTCTTTCCCATCTGTATGTAGATTTGGTTTAGGGGCCGCATTGGTCACAGCCTTCTCTCCAAATCAATGCTGAGTGATCTCCCAGTTCCAGGATCAGTTCCAAGATCACTTTGACCCCCCACTCCATCTCCAGCCCTTCGCCCAGACATTGCGTAACTCCCTGGCTCTGGTATTGATTATCGAAGGATTTATTTTCCTCTTGGAACTTTATTGTCAGGCCCTCATTTAGTATTCTATGATCGTGGCGTGGGTTCTGTTGACGGTCATTGACTTGTAGCACCAAACTGCTGGTAGACAGCTAAACCGCTGTAACCGTATTATATCTTTGATAATAGAACTTAGCCGTAAGTCTTTCCTTACCTATATCTTACTTGAGGAGCTGCAATCTGGTATTACTAATAGAAATAGAAATTGTATTTTTTTTGGTCTTAGACTCTGGGACTAAGTTGAAAACTTTTGCTGATTTCCTCACATTCTAAAGTAATAAAAAACTTGAATAAATTCTTTGTGAACAAGACTAAATATAACTTTTATTATGATATAGATAAGATTAAGTTGAGATATAAATAAATGTACTGGATTTTTATAATAATATTTTGAAACAAAAGTATAACTCACTACAATAACACCACCTTTCAGTCTCAGGTTCTGGAGTTGTCTCTCCTACTTGAGACCGCTGATGCTAATTCCACCTATCTTGCATCATTAACAAGCAATCGCTAACCTCCTCACACCGTCACCATAGAAACGCACGCACACACACACACACACACACACACACACACTCTCCATAACAATAGGGCACCTCATTGTCTATTCTATGACCGTGGCGTAGGGCACCTCAACGTCTGGAACTTAAGGCGCCCCACACAGCGGTCCTTAATCAAGGCATAGGGCGCATTGTTCAAACACCAGTAAGGGCGCGTCGTACAATAGTTTTCGGCCATGGCTGATGGCGGCCCTAAAGTCTTATTACTACCACAGAGGAAAGCCTATACGTTTTAATTGAACAGTTTATATGCAGTAGAGTAATTGTCAACGAAATGTACAGAGCTTATTGGTGTGAGTGAAACAGGGGGAGACAAATCAGTATTTGCATTATTCAAGGGCCAGGCCTTAGGACGCCTCATACGAGTTAATGTTAATGACTGTCTCTATACTGAATAGTCGCACAGTAGTGGTTTTAGTATGTACTTTTTTAGATGTGTGACCGAACCACAAGTCACGCTAATTTAATGCTTCATTAATGGGAACTCTTATGTAACAGTTGACTCATATTTCGTATTTCATAGAACTCGGGCACAAGCTTGGTGTTTGTTAGTAGACATTGGACCAAGACTTGGTGTTTGTTAGTAGGCATTAAACTAAGACTTTGTGTTTGTTAGTAGACATTGGACCAAGACTTGTGCCCTCGGGCACAAGCTTGGTGTTTGTTAGTAGACATTGGACCAAGACTTGGTGTTTGTTAGTAGGCATTAAACTAAGACTTTGTGTTTGTTAGTAGACATTGGACCAAGACTTTGTGTTTTTTAGTAGACATTGGACCAAGACTTTGTGTTTGTTATTAGAACTTGGCCCTCAGTCTTTTCGTTCGTCTATGAAACTGAAGGGGCTATAATCTGGTATTACTAATAGAAATAGAAATTGTATTTTTTTTTGGTCTTAGACTCTGAGACTAAGTTGAATACTCAAAGTTTTGCTGATTTCTTCACATTCTTCAATGGCACCAACACGTGTGTCTACGAGTATGGTAAAAGCTATTTATAGTTCCACGTGAGCTCAACTTCCTCTCCTCGGACTGGCTCGTGAGCTTTCTCTTTTGCTAACTCGATAGGTCTCGCAGAATCTCGTGTTCTCCCGGTTCTGGCACCAAGTCTCTCTACTGTCATTGTCTCTATCAGTTAGGTTCCCCCCCCCCCCCGCTCTTCCCTCCTTTTCATTATTGTTTTTTTTCCCCCTTAAAGTTCACCGTTGGCTGGTTTCCCCTAAATCTTACCTGGTTGTACAAATATCAACTTCTATTTTTTTTGTTCCCCACCTACACAGTCTCACCTCCCCCCCCCTCCCTCCTTCTCCCTGTGCCTCCTGTCTAGTGCATTGACCTCATCCTTCACACAGTTACCTAGGCACGCAGGTCTTTGAGCAACATTCCGGCATCTAGTCAACTGTTGGTGGAGAAATAGTGGAGGTTGGTTGGGGAGGGTCAAATAACATTCAGTCTGTAGAGACTGTAACTTGCTACAACAGTGGATCTAGATCTAACAATAATGATTCCAACATATAGTCTAGCGTAAAAGCTTTGGTGGAGAAGTCTTAGAGATTGGTTAGGTGGGTCAAATAACTTTCATTCTGTAGAGACTGTAACTTGCTACAAAAGTAGATCTAGATCTAATAATAATGATTCCATGATCTAGTCTAATGTTGAGTCTTGGTGGAGAAGTCTTGGAGATTGGTTAGGTGGGTCAAATAACATTTACTCTGTAGAGACTGTAACTTTCTACAAAAGTAGATCTAGATCTAATAATAATGATTCCAACATCTAGTCTAATGTTGAAACTTGGTGGAGAAGATGCGAAGTCTTGTAGATAAGACGAGTGAGTGGGTCAAATAACATTCAGTCTGAAGACACCAACTTGCTACAACAGTAGATCTAATAGTAATGACTTCTTGTAGACATTCGTTTTCAGACTTTTCACCTTGTTTTCCCCGGTGAAGGTCGCAATGGTTTTCTTTGAAATTCGAGACACTTTGAGCGGTTTCTCGATGTATTAACAGAGACACACGTCTGATTGTACAGAAGATGGAGTTGTGATTTATTCTCAGCGTACACAGGCTCAGAGATTGAGCTACGTTGAAGGAGTGTGTTTCTATTATATGTCTCCTGTCAATGTGTTTTTGTGTGTCTGCATGAGTGTGTGTGTGTGTGTAAGTGTTTGAATGTCTCTGTGTTTGTCTTTCTCTGCTTGTATATATGTGTCTGCAAGTATGTGTCTGCTTGTATGTGCCTGTATGTAGGTGTCAATGTGTGTTCAGGTATTTTATTATTAAAGGTATCTGCTGACCCTACTGACCCCTCCGGTTTTTAGCTTTAGCCTAGTCTAGTAAAATATTCCAACAGTTCGATTGCTCACCTAATTGATCTCTCTTAATTTCAAATCGAGGCACATCTATCATAACTTGTTAGGAAACCAAAATTTTGTTTTAATGCCATCTTTTTTTTCTCTAAGTACAGACGCTATTTCTATAGAAAAAGGCACATATAGATTGATTAGAGTCTAGTCACACATAGATTGACTAGAGTCTAATCACAATTGATTATTCCCTATAAATAAATCAGTTCCTCCAGCGCTGACCTAATCTTAAAGTACAACCTGTTCCGGTGTTGTCACGGTGCCAGGTTTTTCCACCAAGGATAACCAAATGTGTTGACCTAATCTTTTAGCCTGCACTCGTCTTAATTGGCTTCTGGATCTAAATGTGCACCGAGCATTTCATCGCACGCACGGGGGGGCCAGAGATTCATCCGCCAGAACAAAGGCACTAGCTGAATCTCGCTTCAAGAGATTCATCCGCTAGAACAAAGACACTCCCTGGGAGCCTCGGTTCATTTGTTTCACAGTGTAGGGCTGCCTGGAGATTTTGTTGAGCTGCAAGTTTATTTCAATAGCTTTTGATTTGACTGCATCAATGTGTTAGTGCCGGGAGCTGCTATTGTAAGCCGAGTGGAGGAGTACTTAAGAGAAAAATATTAGTTTATAGCACACTTGAAATGAAGTAGTCGCGTCGTCCCGTTACAATTAATTTAGACGTTTAATTTAAATCTTATAAACAAAAATGTTCCAATCACTACACAAGTTCCATACGTGTTCCAATCACTACATAGGTTACCATGCATTTTGACGATCAGGTGCCGTCACTTGTAAACGAATGATTTCGCTCAGCGGTTCTCAACCTTTTAAGTTCGGCGACCCCTTTTTACACACACCCCCACCAACTCTGCCGCGACCCCCCCCCCTCTGACACACACAGCAATAGAAGAATAGATAAAACAATCTATTTTTTTCAGTGGTCTTTGGTGACCCCTGGCAAATCGTCAAACGACCCCCAAAGGGGGTCGCGATCCACAAGTTGAGAACCCCTGATTTAGCTGATCGCGTGATACACTGTTTTGAGGGGTTGTCCAGAAATGTAGTTTAGATCATTTACTTAATAGATTAAAGAAGGTTACCTTTGTTTATCCCAAAATTTTGGACCAGTGTGGAAACATGAATGTAAGTCTAATTTTGATTTGACTGTTGTGTCAAACATTGGAGCAGAAAGTATGTCTCCACTTCCACTAATTGTTTTATAAGCTCCACTTCCACTAATTGTCTTGTTAGCTCCACTTCCACTAATTGTTTTGTTAGTTCCACTTCCGCTAGTTATTGTGTATGGTCTGGTTCAGTTCAGGCTAACAACAACTTCACTTGCGGCTCAGAGTTATGTGTGCTGAAAGGTTTTATCATAATGTTTGTAAAGAACCTTTTTTTTTTTCTGAATGTCTTCAGGCAACGCATCCCCCCCCTCCTGCAAGTGTTACTAGAGTTGCCGGCCAAACTTCCACCGATCTAATTTGTTGTTTTTTCACAGCGTTTGCTACGACGATTTGTAAGGGAATGGATAAACTCGTTGGGCTTGGTGGAGGGAAAGTGATTTGCTGTACAGTTGAAGCTCTCGAGTTTAACTTCTGTTTGTTGTTGTGGGGCTTTGGGTCAGTTGAGGCGATCTGAAGTTGTATGCATTTTTATAAAACCAACGAAAAACTGTAAAACCAGTTTCTTTTAGGCAGTATTATTTATAGATCATAGTGCTAGTTACAAGATTGGATTTTAACAAGCAAAATATTTCAAATAATATTTAAAACAATGCTTATAAAAGGGAAAGAAATGAACATACAGAGTCATATATCAATACTGTAAGATTTATTGCCTTTTTATATAAAAAAACATTAATTAATTCATTTTTATTGATTAATTGATTTGTGTTTTTTTGTTATGCTAGGCACAATGAATACTTGTGCAAAGTTTCAACTTGATCCGAGAATGGGAAGTGGGAGAAATATAGTGTACAAAATGTGTACCAGACAGACAGACGGACGGACGGAGTTGATATAAGCTTTGAAATATAAGATAACTGAAATTCCGAGCTATATACATGTAGATATTTACATATGGACACATTTCTTTCTCTCTCTCTCTCTCTCTCTCTCTCTTTTTTTATTTCTTTCTTTTTTTCCTTCTCTCTTTCTCTTTCTCTCGCTCTCTCTCTATCATTTATGCTTTGCGATAGTTTATAATGTCCTTTTTTTTTTCAAGCACCCGAATTTATTTCTTAAAATACTCTCCGCCCTCACTCCCTCTCCCCCAAGTATCCTTCCATCAGAATACCCAGATAAACTTATTATTTTCTTTAAGCTTGACATACTTGACCTATAGACTGTTATAGACATTTTACAATTCTGTCACCTCCATGTCCTTGTTATTTCGCCCAGCCTGTGACCAACTTAAGCCCTTTCCCCCAGTGTCACACTCTTCGTTTGAAGCCGGAGCATTGTGGCCTCTAACTGACAATCTATCAAAGCCAGTTCTTTTTATCCCGTATTCCTTTGTTATCTAAGTCTTTCTTTTCTATGATGCTTGGTTTTTTTTTTTTACTTTAAACTAAGAGGAATGAATAATAGAAAAAACAAAAACAACAGTGAAGAGAAAAATTATGTTGTCTCTCTCTCTCTCTCTCCCTCCCTCTTTCTCTCTCTCCTTCCCCCCCCCCTCTCTCTCCCTCCCTCTTTCTCTCTCTCCCTCCCTCCCCCTCTCTCTCTCCCTCTCTCTTTCTCTCTCTCCCTCCCTCTCTCTCTCCCTCCCTCTCTCTCTCCCTCCCTCTATCTTTCCCTCCCTCCCTCTCTCTCCCTCCCTCCCCCTCTCTCTCTCCCTCCCTCTCTCTCTTTCTCCCTCCCTCTTTCTCTCTCTCTCCCTCTTTCTCTCCCTCCCTCTCTCTCTCTCTCTCTCCCTCTCTCTCCCTCCCTCTTTCTCTCTCCCTCCCTCTCTCTCTCCCTCCCCCTCTCTCTCTCCCTCCCTCTTTCTCTCTCCCTCTCTCTCTCCCGCCCTCCTTCCCTCTCTCTCTCTCCCTCTCTCTCCCTCCCTCCCTCTCTCTCCCTCCCTCCCTCTCCCTCTCTCCCTCCCTCTCTCCCTCCCTCTCTCACTCCCTCCCTCCCTCTCTCTCCCTCCCTCCCTCTTTCTCTCTCTCTCTCTCTTCCTCCCTCTCTCTCTCCCAAAAACGTTGTCGGATCATCACTATACGGAGGACATAAGAATTACATTTTTTTTCTGGCGGAGGAAGTACTGATTTACTTGAAAGTGTTTCTGATACTCAGGCATTAGACTGATAGGCCTATGTCAGGGCGCGGTAGCATGTCATAACAACATACCTATATGGCATACTATCATGTCAGCACACCTAAGTAGCACACTATCATTTCAACACACCATCATAGCACAACATCATGTCTGCACACCATCATGTCTGCACACTATCATAGTATTGTATCATGTCAGCACACTATCATTTCCAAACACCATCATAGTGCACTATCTTGTTAGCACACTTATCATGTCTGCACTTTATCATGTCAGCACACAGACATAGCACAGTATCATGTCAGCACACAAACATAGCACTGTATCATGTCAGCACACAAACATAACACAGTATCATGTCAGCACACAGACATAGCACAGTATCATGTCAGCTCACAAACATAGCACTGTATCATGTCAGCACACAAACATAGCACAGTATCATGTCAGCACACAAACATAGCACTGTATCATGTCAGCACACAAACATAGCACAGTATCATGTCAGCACACAAACATAGCACAGTATCATATCAGCACACAAACATAACACAGTATCATGTCAGCACCACAAACATAGCACAGTATCATGTCAGCACACAAACATAGCACAGTATCATGTCAGCACACAAACATAACACAGTATCATGTCAGCACCACAAACATAGCACAGTATCATGCCAGCACACAAACATAGCACAGTATCATGTCAGCACACCACCACCAACTTCGAACCTCGTTTCAAGAACGCTTTCGATACAACCTTTACCCTTTTTTAGACTTGTGTTCATAACTTCCTGTGTATTATTTAGTCTAATAGTGATATGCCAGGTTCTGGGCACAATTACCTGGGTGTCAGGGGGACACATATTTACAGAGGGATAAGATTGTATGTTGTCGTTTTGTCATTGTGACAGGTTGTCTTAGCCCCCCTCCCCTCCAATACACGTCTCTGACACCAGACTACCTGTGACATCTCTAAACAAGACTTTGACACATACACATATTGTTGACATTCACATCTTGAAAGACTTTCACACACACATACCAATATTCAATAGTGAACGTGGTATGGGACTATATAGTGTTTAATAAGTGGTGACACTGTATCCCACCTGCCACTGTTACAGGTACATAGGACCCCCCCCCCACCAGTTTTTTACCGAAAAATGTCAAAATCACCTGACCATTGTCTGCCATGTAGTTTATGACCCTGTTTCACTTGCCCACTGCTTTGATTCATGGTTACGTACGTGCAGTTAATTTTTGTTTGCCCAGTTATGTCAACTTTTTTCCCGTTTAAAAGAAGGTTGGAAAAGATTGCATAATTTCAGAATTCTCGAACTTTTCCTTAGCATACTCAAAGAAATATTTTGTTCACTTACCCGATTCTAAATAATAATAATAATAATAATAATAATAAAAGCAAGATATGAGTGGAAACGCTAATGCAACGGTCAACTGTAGAGCCTCTTCTAGGCTTTATTGTGTTCGCTTAGCTCGGCAGTTCTATTTTGTCACCACTGCCATGTCGCAGGTTAATGACTCTTGATCTCCCTTGCTGCCTAATGACCAATTCTGTCCGTGTACCACCGGAACGAGTCGTGGCCCTCCCTCTCTAACCTCTCGACTTGTTGTTCCACGTACTAACGGGGAGGTAGTAGAGGCTGGGAAGTCGATGTGACTAGAGGACCCGTGGATAATCGAATCACATCTTGCCGGTAGTCCGTTGTGCTTTAGACTACGTGACACATGACTTTCGGTCTTTGACTGTTGTGTTTGACTTTATTTATAACTTATAGGTTGAAGTATAAGCTCTTATTATTCATTTGTGTCTGTACTTTTAGAGGAGATTCAATTTTCTCCCTTTTGTATGTAGGTAGAGAGTTGTAGAACATTTCAGTTTAATTTTGAAGAAGTCTCTCTTTGTTTGGGGAGATAACTGTGACAGTAGAGTTGAAACTATAATCTCAAGGAATTATCTTCCATGGATCTTTTGTATTCTCGGATTAAACTGTGCACACACTTTGTCAATAAGAAACAGCACAGCAACATGGATTTATAATAAAAGACTGTGGTGTCAGAAGTGCGTCCCATGCATCCCAGAACGGAGAGATCAGCATGACCTGCAAAGCCGCCAATTTTGGTGGATTTCCACACAAACGGCTCAAGACTGAGTCAGCCCTTGTGGGGGATACCTTCGACGTCCAGCGCGGACCCCATTTGTCCATTCTTATGTGCGGGACTAAAGCGACCACTGGTCACCGTGAGCCGATCTCTCAGGTGATAACGCGAGCCAACAAGTCCAGCACGCTGAAACATGTTTTGGAGGATGGCCTCGACACGTGCAGGCAGACCAGGTCCGGCGGTGCTGTGGTCAATCACGAGGAGTCACCTCGTCCACTGACCCTATGCTGGCTGAAGAAGAAGACTCCAGCGTCGCCCACGTATTCCAAAAAGACATGTCAGACGTCTTTGACACTGACACTGTCAAATAGCAGTAGTGCTGCCAGGATACATTTAGACAGTCGCTTAAATAGCAGAAAGCGGGTCAGCCAAGAGGACTGTAACGTCTTGATAGCTTCTAAACGAAAAAAGCAAGGTAGGTATATATATCGTTTAGTCTTCTTTAGTTCTCTCCCTTTCCAATTTTTTTTTCCTTTTTCTAATGTATATGTCGGCCTAACAAAGTGGACACTAGACTATGACAAAGTGGACAGTATACTATGACAAAGTGGACACTAGACTATGACAAAGTGGACACTAGACTATGACAAAGTGGACACTAGACTATGACTAAGTGGACACTAGACTATGACAAAAGTGGACACTAGACTATGACAAAGTGGACACTAGACTATGACAAAGCCAGGTATACGTAGATAGTATCCTGTGTTTGGAAAGTACGTGGGGGGGGGGAGGCTGGAGGCTGCACATTACATTAACATGTGGGACTAGGAGATGTTGTAACATGTCTGTGAGAAGTTGTAGAGAAATTGTTAATATTTCAAACAGGGGGAAAAAAAAGCAACTTCAAAACGAATCTAGGGAATTTTTCTTTTTACCTCAAAGACTTTTTTTTAGCCTTCATCTCGAACCGAGTGTCCCCGGGTCACGCTCCGTGCTGGTGTTCCACGCTGTACTGGGGAATCACCTGGCATCTGTGTACTTTGGTATCAGCAGCCACCAGTGAGGCAGCTAGTGCTTCAGAGCATAACTTTTGTTTCAGCTACATCTAGGTGTCTCTTTGACTTCCTCCTGCTGCCTGTTCACAGACTGCAGCACCAACCCCCTCCCCCCCCGTTCATTTCTCTGTCATTCTACCCCTCCTTTTGTATCTCTCTCTCTCTCTCTCTCATTCCTTTTTGTCCTCTTATTTATTGTGGTTCCTGGTTTTTGTCTCACGTAACTGCTCTAGTCTCATGTCACTCAACAGCGCACGATTCTAGAACTCGCTGTTTAAAGTGGGGGCTATACCCCCCTTTTCTTTAGTCCTTATAATTTTACGACCATTGTTGTCAGCACCGACCATTGTTGTCGACACGTCATTAATTGTGGCGTTTTTGGCTTTGAGCTGGGTGGGAGGGGGAACAAAGTCATTAACTCTTTCTCCCCGTAATGATTTACCACATTCTGGTGGAATCAACGTTGGCATCGTCTGTTAGGAGAGAAAGAGTTAAGTTCTTTCTGTTGCCATTTGTTGGAATTAGGGACTTTGTTTGCGTGCGTGCGTGTGGTTTGGGGGGGGGGAGATTAATTACAGTAGAAAGCCGTTTATCCGGACGTCAGTTATCCGGAACGTTAATTATCCGGACTGCCTTTTTTTGGTAATTTTTTGGTCTTTGTTACTATTTTGTTATTGTTTATGTTCCAAAGAAATCCCAAGATAGTTTCTTAAAAAATACTAAGAATTAACATTACTTCTGTTTTCAAAGCAATACTATTTTTTCTTTTAATTTTGACTTGGTGTCAGTACAATACATTTCTTATTGTTCTTTCTTCTTTTTAATTGTTAAATATTGTCTAGATATCTATTCTGAATTATTCTGATATAGAGAATCTAAATATCAACACAGTTTATTACCAAAAATTAATTGACCTTTATTGCCTTTAAGAACCTTAATTATTATTGTCATATTAATATAGTCATTAGTCTAGTTCTAGGAGTTAGATTAAGAGTCTAATTAATAGACTTATTAGGACTAGATAATACCGGTGTAGCTAGATCTAGCATATTATTTAGCTTCAAAAAATAAAAACAAACAAAAACCCAACTCGGAGAGGGAAGTACTGTTGGCCGTATCACCAGAACATTCCTCGGTGGGCCATTGTTGGGAGGGACTCTACTAGGAATGAATGTTTCACTGTTAACGAAGGTCGACCCAGTCGGTGCCTAAGAATGAACAGTAGTAGTTCATTTGCATTAATAATAATAATTATAACAATAGTAATAATACTAATTACAATAAATATTATTATTATTATTGTTATTATTATTATTATTATTAATAAATAGTGTTTGGAAACAAGCTCACTGCCTAGAAGGCGGATGTGACGAACGTAGACGAGGTCTGGTAGCAATAAACAGGTTGGGACGACATTCAATCTTTGTTTACATTGATTAGTATTAGATAAATTACTAGATTTGCATTGGCCCAAGGTGAAGGTCATCTTATTTTTTTTATTGTAACCTTATATATATATATATATATATATATATATATATATATATATATATATATATATATATATATTTAATTTTTTTTTCTTCATTTGATTGATTCAACTATTCAAGGGAGAAAAGTATCATTGTTTGTTTGATTTTTACTTGGTACTTATAACTAGCAAGTTTTGACTCATTCAAAATAAAATATGCCTGTTAAAATAGTGTTTTAGAAAAACAAATATATATATATATATATATATATATAGTAAAGTGCGAAGTTCGAGCGCATTAAGCCCGCTGGCAGCAATTTTCAAGTTTGGATTTTTATAGCACCGTAACGGTCTGACCTATGAAAAAACTGATGGTATCTCTGAATTCCTCGTCCTTTTTTCTATAAAAATAGATTGGATTTAATGTATCACTAGGCTTAGTTAAAATTAAATACGAAGTCAAAGAGGTGTAGGGTAAGTATCGCCAAGCGTACTTTTCCTCGAGCAGATTTTTCCCCAGTTAGTAAGCTCGATCGGGTTGATGGAAGGTTCGAGCAGATCAAAGAAAATATATCTAAAAACATGTTTTAATATTTAATTTATCTTCTTTTATCTTATCTTATATAATACAGACGTTACTTCAAAAAAGAAGATGATTACGTCCTACGCGTCATGCATTTAGTCATGCATATTAACCAATGACTTAAATTCTGCCAAGTCACTGGTTTTCCTGGCTAGCTCAGGCAACCCATTCCATGCTCTAATAGCACTAGGGAAGAAGGAGTATTTGTACAAATTTGTCCTAGCATATGGGAAGAGGAATGTGCCTTTATCTTTGTGTCTTTCAGAGTATTTTATTAAATTTTGTTTTTGTATTTGAAGATTATGGTTCAGTGTTTTATGTATGATTGCTACTTTATTTTTGAGCCTTCTGTCCTGAAGGCTTTCTAAATTTAGTGATTTTACTAAAGGTGTTACTCTAGTCAAATGTGAATATTCGTTTGTTATGAATCGCACTGCTCTATTTTGTGTCTGTTCTAGTTTCTTAATGTTTTCATGAGTTGAGGGGTCCCAAACAGAGGATGCATATTCTATTATTGGCCTAACCAAGGTTAAATAACATTTTAGTTTTATGTTCTTATTTGATTTATAGAAATTTCTTTTAATAAATCCTAATGCTTTGTTTGATTTTTTTGTAGTTTCATCAATATGTGGATTCCATGACAGTTTTTCATTTATTATAACACCTTGGTATTTTGCGTTTTTAGTCTGTGTTACTGGTTTGCCATGAATAAGATAAGTGGAATTAATTTGTTTTAGTTTTTTTGTTACTCTTAACAACTGACATTTTTCTGGGTGAAAAGACATGCTCCAATTTGATTCCCATTTCTGTAATTCATCTAATTCTCTTTGTAAAATATCTGTGTCTTGTGTTGTTTTTATTGTTCTATATATTATGCAATCGTCTGCAAATAATCTGACTTTTGTTCCTGAACTAATGCAATTTGGTAAATCATTTAAAAATAGTAGTGGACCCAAGACTGTTCCTTGAGGTACACCTGAGTTTACTGTTATCGGTGTTGATTTAGAGCCATTTATTATTACAGTTTGTTCTCTCCCTATCAGAAAGTCTTTAATCCACTGATGCAGTGGACCATTAATGCCGAAATATTTTAATTTTTTAAGCAAACTATGGTGGTGAACTTTGTCAAAAGCCTTAGAAAAATCTAGTAAGATAGCATCTATTTGTTCACTATTATCTAAACCTTTTGAAAAATCATCAATTAGTCCTATTAGTTGTGTTTCACATGATCTATATTTCCTAAAGCCATGTTGGTATGGTGTGAGGACATTATGTTTGTCTAAGTGGTTTATGATGTTGCTACATATTATGTGTTCTAGGATTTTACATGTGGTAAGTGATACTGGTCTGTAGTTTCCTGGGTCAGATTTTTCTCCTTTTTTTAATAGGGGGGTGACATTAGCTTCTTTCCAGTCCTTTGGTACTCTGCCCTGGTTAAGTGAAGCCTGAAAGAGTATTTTGAACACTGGGGCTAGCTCATTACTTAGTTCTTTGAGTAATCTAGCTGGAATACCATCAGGTCCAGAAGCTTTATTTGGTTTGGTGTTGGCTAATAGTTTTTGAATTCCATTTTCTTGTACTACTATATCTTCTATGTTGTCTACTTGGTTCAAATTCAGTAATATGTCTTTGTCTCCTGGGGCTGAGAATGCTGATGCAAAGTATTTGTTTAGGATGTTTGCTTTAGTTTCATTATCATTATGTATTATGTTATGTTCATCTTTTAATGGCGCTACGCCTGTTGTTTCCATTTTCTTAGACTTAATGTATGACCATAGGTTTTTGTTGTTGTCTTTAGATATTACATTGTTTATGTATTCACTCTGCAGCTGTCTGCTTACTTTTTGGGTTAAGTGTTTAATTTTTATATACTTTTTGTAAACTCTTTCTGCATTAGTTTCTTTAAATTTTCTATATAGGTTTTCCTTCTGTTTACAAAGCTTCTTTAGTCTATTATTAAACCAGCATTTATTTATTTTGTTTGATGTGTATTTAGTTGGTATTTGATTTTCTATAATGCTTTTAAGATGGTTTTTAATGAAATTCCAGAGGTCGTCGACTGGTTGGTTAATGTCTTTTTCTAATAAGAATGTTTGTTGAAAGTTTAATGCAGCTTGGTGTAGTTGTGTTAGGTTACATTTATTCCAGAGTAAGATTTTTCTTTTGGGTTTTATATTGGCTACTGCTTTTATCTGACTGTGTATTTTTATGATCTCATGGTCTGATAGACCAGGGATAATATCATAATCAACTACTAATCCAGGTCTGTTGGTTAAGAAGAGATCTAATGTGTTGTTTAATCTAGTTGGCTTTTTAATGATTTTTAATTTTTACTATAAAGTCATTTTCTTTTTAATCCAGCGCAAGAACACCATCCATTGCATCATTTCCCACCCCCACAACTTCAAATAGTCTCTTTGAGCTAATGAGCCATCAGACTTAAAAATAGCCTTAATCTCATTACCCATTTCCTTCACTACCGGGTAGTAAAAAAGAATAATTCCACACCTCCTGAGTTTGACCTCACCATGAACTTAGCCTTTACAAGGAAAAGGAAATAGTATGTGTCGGAAGTAAAGAAAAAAGGTGCATGCGCAGTAGCAATATAGTAGTAATTTGGTAAACATTGAAATAAAAAAGTTATAGCAATAAAAAGTGAACTGTTCGAACCTCTTGTCAAATTGGGACTGCTCGAACTTCGCACTTTACTCATATTGTTTTTATGTTTGTTAACATTAATTTAAAATTTTTTTTTTCGCTTGGAGGATTTAATATGTACATACCGGTTTGACTGGCTGGCTACTAGATGATTGTGTCGACATGACCAGTTTGATGGGATTATGTATCACGTAATCCCCAGTGCTCAGCTTGTAGAGTACGACTTAAGAATGTTTTGTTGTGACATGACAAGATGTCATCCAGTTGATACAGGAAATGATTTCTGTCTTTGTTTCCATTCTCATCTGCCAATACCCACGTCATCTCCCTTGTCTAAGAAGAGGAATATGGGAGGGGGGGGGTTAACTAATCTTACAATTCATTTTCTGTAGAGCTGTGATGAATTCTAGCTTTGTATCTCATTGAAGTTGACAATACAGTAGTGAATTGCGTGTCTTAACTCTTTCTCTCCGTAATTATTTACCACATTCTGGTGGAATCAACGCTGGTATCGTCAGTTAGGAGAGAAAGAGTTAATCCAACCAGGAATATATAATATATATATATATATATATATATATACACATAGCGATCAATACATGGATTATCGTGGATAATCGTCACTGAAGCTATCTTAACTCTTTCTCTCCGCAATTATTTTCCACGTTCCGATAGAATTATTCGTTTTGCTCATTTGTATCTCATTATCCTGTTATGATTAAACTTCAATAACTTTTTTTTTGTTTGTCATCAGAAATGTTGATATTTGGTATTGAATTATAGAAGAGAATGCATGCTCTTTTTTACACAACACAAATTAAAGTTTATAAATCCCAAAAATCAATTTCGTTTAATGGGAGTCAAAATCAACGTTGGCATCGTCAGTTAGGAGGGAAAGAGTTAAGGAGCGCTGTGGTTGGCAGCGCAATCTAAACTCTTAGCCCGACCCGAGCATTGCTTCTCGGCCTCACCGTGGAAACGGTTGTTAGAGGAGATGATTAGGGAAAGAAACAGGGAAAGGGAAAAAAATCCCATAAAGACGAAGGCCCAAGCTTACATGTCATTATCCACTCACCGTTTTTTTTTTGGCTGACACTAATGTAGTTCAGAGAAGGAGAGTTTTCCCCCGGTGTGCTCGGCCTTTGGTCTCGCTTCTAATCCGAGCGTCCTGGGATAGGGTCTATCGGTAGTAGGGATGTAATAATATACATCTGCTTGGATCCCAGACGGATGTTTGTTCAGACAGGCAGATGAAGTCAAGCTTCCATGGGTCTTGAGTTCCAAGTCTTAGACTTTACTCTTAGGACAATTACAAAGGATGGCTGCCTGGTCGTGCGGTTTGCGCGCTGGACTGTCGTTCGGATTTATCGATGGTCGAGGGTTCAAACCCTGCCCGCTCCCATCCCCCGCCGTCCTGCGGGATGTGGACTAGGAAGTAAACCATCTTCAACTCTGAAGGAACATCCGAAACATGTCAAACATTTTACAAACAAACACAAAGAAGAAGAAGAACCAGAGAAGCTTCTTCACTTCCGGTTTTCTCGGTAGCTTTCAGCAGGATTCTTTCCCAAGCTGTAGTAGTCGAATTTACCGCTGCAGGGGTGAACAGGTGTATAGAAAAAATGTACAATAGGCATTCCAAGAGAAGACCCTGATGGACCAAAATAAAAATACAGGATGCTTGGTAGTTGTCTTGTTTCTAGCTGATGAAGACCTCGCGGTCCAGTGTTTTGGTCTAGCACAGGTTTTGAACCCCGGACCATCGAGACGACTGAACGACAGTCCAGCGCGCATACCTCACGACCAGGCAGCCTCTAACTGGCTCTTAAGGAACTGTTCAGAGTTACGACTGATGGTGGAAACAGAGCAAGATCTACTTTTAAAAGAAGCAGCTTGTTAGTATTTTTGTTGATTGGACTAAAACAAAAAATGCGGACTTGATAGTTGCTATATAGTTGCAACTTTCTTGTAGACCAGGCGACAACATCCTGGAGGGGGGACTTATTAATGTCTAGACGTTTCCAGGGTGATAGCTTGCCCTGCAATGTTTGTTCGCTTGTACTTTTATATGCACATCTGGACGTTTTCTTGTGAGGTTTGAGCTACGCGCATTTTGAGACAGTTATTCCAATGTTACCTCCAAGCCCACTGTGTGATATATATGTATATAATAGTAAGATATTAAGAAGGAGGAAAGTAAATAGTGAACTCATTAGTTCTCGTTTCAGTTGGCTAGAGTTTGGTGACCTTCTACCAGGCGGTCAGTGAACCATTACGTCCTGCGCGTAGGGTTTTGTTACAAATGAAGAATGGCTGTGTACAACTTTACTCAAGGGCGGAGGTCGCATCGTCTTCATTGATAAATGACCTCCATGATAGTAATTAGTGTCACGTGACGTAGACACATGTAATTCTTCACTTCCCCACGCCGTTCCATCCCGCTGTGTTCTCGCATCTAATACTACGACGCAGTTATGGGGCTTGAAATGAGACCACAGGACAAGTATTTGTACACAAAGCGACTGTTTGCACAACTGCGCTGTGGGATGTGGGCGGAGGGGCGTAAACCGCTTTGGTTGTCTACTAAGGGGGCTTGAGTTCGAATCCCGATTAGAGTAGAATTGTGTTTGCCTAGGGCCTATAGGCAGCACTGACACCTTCTCCCAGATACCCCCCCCCCCCCCCCCAAGTCCACAAAAGACATTAGATCAGAGCGCTCCGAGTAGGCATGTGCGACGCTGTGTTATAATTTTTTTTTTTAAAGTAATTCTAAACACTACGACACAGTCATGGACTTGACCAATCACAAAGGAACATTATATTTTAATCAGTAACGCAGTCCTGGACTTAACAAAGCACAAAGAAACATTATATTTAAATCAGTGACGCAGCCATGGACTTAACAAAGCACAAAGAAACATTATATTTAAATCAGTGACGCAGCCATGGACTTAACAAAGCACAAAGAAACATTATATTTAAATCAGTGACGCAGCCATGGACTTAACAAAGCACAAAGAAACATTATATTTAAATCAGTGACGCAGCCATGGACTTAACAAAGCACAAAGAAACATTATATTTAAATCAGTGACGCAGCCATGGACTTAACAAAGCACAAAGAAACATTATATTTAAATCAGTGACGCAGCCATGGGCTTAATGCTAAAGGGAATGTTAAGCAATAAGCCCAAAAAACTAAGGGAAAGTTATCTGTGAAACTCTAGGAGGCAGTCATGGGCTTAACAGACCACATTCAATCTGTTCAAGTTGTTGTTTAAACAAAAAAAAAAAAAAAAAAAACACCGTGTTAAGCTGAGCTTGACTGACCAGTGTCACTTTTTGTTGTTGTTGTTGGCTACCTGGCGACGGTGATGTGTGTGTGTGTGTGTGCCTGGATGACAGCCTCCCATGGCATTTGTCTAGGAGCAGGTCGAGCTGACCTAGTAAAGTACAAACATTGGAGTCTCCCTGTTAAGTCAACAGAGCGTGCTGTTCATTCCCCGAAATTAACTTATGACCTCCGTCACACGCACGCACACACATGACGAAATATTGTATTGTGTTCTCTAGGTGCATAGCCTTAATTTTAATGATTTTCTTTGAATAAATCGCTTTCCCCCCCCCCCGGGGGGGAGATATAGACATTTGTAATATTCCCCACCCGCCCTGCTAATATTCCATATTTCATTAAGATTTAGTTTAACCCTTAACGCGCGCGTGGTAGCTTAGCCTCGAAACATCAGAGAATTGTAATTCCATTTTGTATGCTCTCATTATGAAACAGCTCTCCCATTTTAAGGGTTAATATACTTTTGTCTTCTTATTAGTTTGACGAACTTTTGATAAGGTCACTACATTTCCACAAATCTTATTTTAAATAACTCCGTTTGTCTGTCTGGGTGGATTTTTTTACTCGTTTTTTTTTTTCCACTTTGCATTCTCGGATCAAGCTGAAGTTTGAAACTATTTATAGTCGAGGACATTACAGGAATCAATTTAAAAAAAGACAATTAACCCTTCTCCTTCTTCGTTCTCATTGTCATGTTGGAGTGTTCAAATGACTCGACCAATACATGAGATGAACTGCGCAGTGGTTTTCAAATCAGGGAGCTCTCCATATAGTTTTCTTTCTATTGGGGGTGTTTTCGGGCCAGTGTCTTGTAAGGGCCTCATGGTAAAAGAGAGCAGTTTTGAATGACATTTTCAGCATTTTCTGGTGACACTCCACATAGGCAGATTTCACTGGTTCCAATTTTGAGATGCCGGTACATATGTTGTCGCATTCTGTTGTGTCCGGTCCTGAGTCGAAAGATTAGACGTTGATTTTGTTATACTAGGCATCATCTTTCTTGTGATTTGGATGAGAGCGTGACCATTTCTCGTTTATTTTATTTACTATTAGTTTCTCCATTTCTTCTGGATAGAGTGCAATGGTTTTTGTGTGAGTTAGTTCTCCCACCAATAGCGAGTGTGTCAGCCTTCTCATTTCCTTCTAGTTCTATATGTATTGTTGAGCTTTATAAGTGCTGTCCTGAGAACCAGATAATCCAATTTGTGTTAATTAATTAGTTTTGTTTATATAGAAAAAGGGGGATAAGACCTTGAATTATTGAGAGATATTGCAGTGATTGCGTGGTGCTTTCACTTTTATAATGAAAAATAAAAGTATTTTTCAAAAATATTTTGCATGTTAGATCTGTAGCCCTCCTCCCCCCCCCAAAAAAAAAAAAAATCGAATAGCGTACGTATGCTAGACATTCGATCACAGACCTATATACAGATCTGTATGTCTCTGCATTCGATGAAAACACTTGTCTGAAGCCAGACATTCAAACTGAAGTTCGCAGCTAGAATCTCAGCCACTCTGTGTCTCCATTGGTGCGCACCAGTAGCGGTGCATTGAGCAGACGACAGCCCAGCTGTGAGATCTTACTGATTTTCCCCCATCCTACCCATTTCCTGCCACGCATGCATCTGGTTAATGCCTTCTCCTCTAGATTAGTGTAGTTATGTTCTGATCTTATTACTGATACTGTGAGACTTCCACGTAGGACCAGGACGAAATCGATTCCGTTTTTTTTTTTTTGTAGAAAGCAATATCAGATATTACAGACTCACAAAAAGGACCAGGGAGAAATCGATTTCAGTTTCTTAGAAGACAGTGTCAGATATTTTGTTTATGTTGAATCTCGGCGGACCGCTTTGGTCTGCGTATTTCGGATACCTGGCATGAAGGGTTATGTTTAGTTTGATAAAAAAAAAAAGTAAAGTTCCCCTTTCAGACCTCGTGGTCTATAGGGCAGATGATGTAAAGGTCATCTGATTCTGTGGCCTACTGTTAACGAGGGTGTCGTGTGGCCAGCACAACGACATACTGCATTTACTTTTCCCCAACTAATGTCAGGTACCCATTAGACTCAGAGGCGCCCAAGGATCCCGAAATAAAAATCCCAGTCTTCACCAGGATTCGAACCCGGGACCCCCGGTTCAGAAGCCAAGCGCTTTACCGCTCAGCCACCGCGACTCCAGTTTGATACAGGATGCACATTTTATGTTCTCCCCTTGATCTCAAACACACACACACACACACGCGCGCGCGCACACACACGCGCGCGCGCACACACACGCGCATTTTTTGTGCGAGGATATCATTCAGTCATCCAACTTTTAGAGCGTGCAACACAAGATATTCCTGCTTGAAAGGAAGACCCAATCAAAGGTGGATCGTCGGGTTCTACGATTCTACGTTCTGTCACCTCTAACGTCGAGCACTATGTTACCTACTGCACTTGTTTGCACCCAGGTTCTGTAGAGACCGAAAGATAACGTAAGACCAGGAATTCCGCATTTTTTTTTTCGGTTTTGTTTTTTAAATATCTTTTCATCACGTGACAGTCGGAATGATATTTTTTTTTTCTTGCCCGATACAAATAGCTAATACAAACGTGACGCTAAATGCCGATACAATGATTGATGCATACACATTAATATATTGCGACAGTACTACGGATGAAATTTTAAAAAAATCGTGAATTACAGTGAAATAAGGGATGGACACGAACTATTGACCCTCCGACTCAACAACTCACCTTGCAGCAACGAAGTACCAAACAAACAAACCACTAGACCACCCTGACCCTCTCCCCCAAACAAAAAAAGGTGTTCATAAGGCAGGCACTTTTGCCACCCAGAGGTCAGCGGTTGGTCACATGTCCCAACCAGCCCCCGTCTCAACCAACCATCCAAAACAAATAACCGTTTGGCATATACAGTATTAGATAAACAATCAGCGGCGTCGCCAACTCTGACAGGCTGTGGCACTGTGTTCTGAAATCTAGGGTCCCCGGCTCCTCAAGTTTGACTCCCGAAGTCTTTCCCATGTTTAAGTAGATCTATAGCTGCAATGCAGCAGAAGTTTGAATTCAGAGTTTCCCTTCTCCTATGTGGGTAGCCAGCCAAGCGTAACGAGCCTCTCCTGTCCGAAGCTTACCGGTCTAGTCGCCAAACTGTATCAGCACTTGCCGTTCCATTGGAAGCATCAGCTGCTTGAAGATGGGGTAACTGCTGCGTGTTTCACGACTGAAATAGGTCATAGACAAACAGTATATTCAAGGTTTGTCTTCGAGTCTGAAGATTGAGGAATGCACTATTTCCCCATGGCTATGCAGCCCCAGCTGCGGCCTACATATTTTGCCACATCTTGCGCAGGCATAACCATTGTCATTTTCTTTCCGCCGTCTGCGTCTGTCCTCGGAAGCGGATTATTTTTATGGTCTCAAATGTGTATCTGTCTGCCTTTGTAAGTGACATCCAGCTGTCTCGTTCTGAAGCTGACTGCCACCAGGTGCTCTCTTCTATAGCTATATTTTGAACTGTATATCTTCCAATGTAACATATCGGACATCATAAACACACTACATAGAGACGCTATAGTGAGTAGGGTAGCAGCGTAGCTGGAAATATATAAATGTGAAGTAGCAACTTGATACTTTCTAAAGTGGTTATATAGTTGTTACAAAAGGTTAATGGTTAGTTGCTCGTACTTTCCAACTTGGCAATTAATCTAACCAGCGTGTCGTCTGAGTTCATCTCCAAGTAAACAACTGCTTCTAGGTCAAGCTTGAAATAAATGCATTGAAAACACGAAGCCGTTGGGTCAACACTGGAATGCAATAAATGAAGCTTGGCCTGTGTGACGACAATCTATTTCATTGCATCTGGTCCATTCTGTCTGGTGGTCTGTCCTCCTCTCATGGGAGGGGTGGGGGTGGGGGGTTATGACTGTAATAGAGATGAATTTATTGTCGGAATACTAGCGTGCAGGTTACTCTGTGAGCGATGTCATCCAGGAGTATGCCCCAGTTATGTAATGGACAGACCGCTCTCTCTCTCTCTCTCTCTTTTTTTTTCTTCTGAGTCTGTCTCTATGTCTTTCTCTTTCTGAGTATGTCTCTCTCTCTTTCTGAGTCTGTCTCTCTCTCTCTCTCTTTCTGAGTCTGTCTCTCTCTCTCTATCTCTCTTTCTGAGTCTGTCTCACTGTCTTTCTCTTTCTGAGTCTATCTCTCTCTCTCTTTCTGAGTCTGTCTCTCTGTCTTTCTCTATATGAGTCTGTCTGTCTCTCTCTCTCTCTTTCTGTGTCTGCCTCTCTGTCTTTTTTTTTCTGAGTCTGTCTCTCTCTCTCTTTCTGAGTCTGTCTCTCTATCTCTCTGAGCCTGTCTCTCTTATACTTTCTCTTTCGCTATCTCTTTCTCTCTTTTGCTATGCTTCTTTCTCTTTTGTTATTTTCTCTTGCGCCATCTCTCTCTCTCTCTCTCTCTCTCTGTTTTTCTACTTGGCTCTCTCCTCTTTCATGGCACACAGATTGAATAGTAATCCCTCCCACTCTCTCTCTCTCTCTCTCTCTCTCTCTTTCTTCTCGTATTTCATCTCACGAAGCACACATAGATCACCCTGTAATTATTTCACTTTCTCTTATCTTATTATTTTCTCTTTCTCTCACTCCCATATTCGACTTTCCCCCCCTTCCCCCACTTGAAAAAAAAAAAGACATTAATAAAAAAAAAAAAAGTTAAGTTCTATTTAGCCTGCTAATAGAGTCGTGGTTCTAAAATTATAGCAGCTAGCGTCTCTTTGTGTACCCAGACACTACGAGGCAATTTCCTCGCGTTAATTAAATGATAGAAAGTTGAAAACGAACGAGAGTGTTCTTCGTATTTATCAACGGTTCTAATACTGTCTCAGTAATTTCAGCTATACGACGACTCCAGAGCAGTGTTTCTCAAACTGTGTTGCGCGGAACCCTCTAGTGTTCCGCGAGGTCTAGATAGGTGTTCAGAGAACTACTGGAATAATGAACTAGTAATCCACCACGTGAATTCAATCTCTCTAAAAAAAATGAGCCAAGTGTTCCTCTAAATACTCAGAATGTGCGAAGTGTTCCATTAGGAACAAAGTTTGGGTAACACTGAACTAGATCTTTATATTTTAGTTTCGCTGGAACACGATTTAATTGGAGAGGGGGTAAAAAACTCGATGGAGTTATCGAACTTAATTATATTTTGTTTTGTTTTCTTTTTTTTTTGTAAAGTTAAGCGTTCCTTCTTTTTATTTAGCTTAAATGTTGTCTGTTTCCGGGCCAGTCGTTTCTGGTCTGTTCGTTTACGAAATGTGCTCTCCAAAGAGAGCCATTCATGGGGGTGTCTCGCTTTCAACATTCTCCCAAACATTTCTGGGTCAAGCTTTTTTTTACACTAGAGTCTCATTTCTAGAACAATGTCATGACTTCAGAGGATTAGCTCTAGATCAAGTCTCCGTGAACTGGTCAGTTACAACGCGACCAAGACTAAGGTGTGGGAATGGCCCTGATTAATATCAACTTGAAGCATTGCTGCAGTCTCGTTTTCAAATAAAATAGTTGCTTTTGTTCTGTGTGTTTTTTTGGGTCAAGTTTGTAAGTTTTCACATGTTTTTTGTTGTTGTTTTTTTTGGTAAATGTCATGTATGGCCCTCAACTAGGCTTCTAAATGTTGGTCCCTTAACTAGCTTTCTAAATTATGGTCCGTAGCAAGCTCTCGTAATGTTTGGCTCACAACTAGTTTTCCAAAATGTATAGCCCACAGCTTTTTGGCTCACAATGTCCTAAATGGCATACAATTAGCTTTCATAATATTAAAAAACAAACAAACAAACAAAAACCCAACTAAATGCAACACGTTGCCTGTGTGAAATATTCATGTGACTTCCCGGGGGCTATGTGAAAACATCGCTCCATCCAACAAGTGTATTTGGTTTCCATGGTAACAAGAGCTGTGCACGCGCACGTGCTTGTCCCTGCGGCTGACATTCGTTGACTGGGAGCAATCATTGATCAGGTCTAAGCTGAGAGAGTCCCAAAGTCTGTTAGGGCCCCTACGAAGCATATATACGTGCCCCTAACGGAGCGTGCAGGCATCTTTCAGATGTTACTATAGAATCAGGCGGTGAAGACGTCTTTGGGGTATTACAATAGAATCAGGCGGTGAAGACGTCTTTGGGGTATTACAATAGAATCTGGTGGTGAAGACGTCTTTGAGATGTTACAATAGAATCAGGTGGTGAAGACGTCTTTGAGGTGTTACAATAGAATCAGGCGGTGAAGACGTCTTTGAATTGTTACAATAGAATCAGGTGGTGAAGACGTCTTTTAGGTGTTACAATAGAATCAGGCGGTGAAGACGTCTTTTAGGTGTTACAATAGAATCAGGCGGTGAAGACGTCTTTGAGGTGGTACAATAGAATCAGGTGGTGAAGACGTCTTTGAGGTGGTACAATAGAATCGGGTGGTGAAGACGTCTTTGAGATGTTACAATAGAATCGGGTGGTGAAGACGTCTTTGAGATGTTACAATAGAATCAGGTGGTGAAGACGACTTTGAGATGTTACAATAGAATCAGGTGGTGAAGACGTCTTTGAGGTGGTACAATAGAATCGGGTGGTGAAGACGTCTTTGAGATGTTACAATAGAATCGGGTGGTGAAGACGTCTTTGAGATGTTACAATAGAATCAGGTGGTGAAGACGACTTTGAGATGTTACAATAGAATCAGGTGGTGAAGACGTCTTTGAATTGTTACAATAGAATCAGGTGGTGAAGACGTCTTTGAGGTGGTACAATAGAATCGGGTGGTGAAGACGTCTTTGAGATGTTACAATAGAATCGGGTGGTGAAGACGTCTTTGAGATGTTACAATAGAATCAGGTGGTGAAGACGACTTTGAGATGTTACAATAGAATCAGGTGGTGAAGACGTCTTTGAATTGTTACAATAGAATCAGGTGGTGAAGACGACTTTGAGATGTTACAATAGAATCAGGTGGTGAAGACGTCTTTGAATTGTTACAATAGAATCAGGTGGTGAAGACGTCTTTGAGGTGGTACAATAGAATCGGGTGGTGAAGACGTCTTTGAGATGTTACAATAGAATCGGGTGGTGAAGACAACTTTGAGGTGGTACAATAGAATCAGGTGGTGACGACGTCTTGCGTTTTCACAAGTTACATCCGATGGCCCTAAGTACATTACAATGGTTAACCGCGTCATATTTCACCAGCAGAAAATGGTGAACTAGTGAATTCACCTTGTATCTTCATTAGGATAAAATATAAATCATAGTCACCACTTGAACCTAAGACTTTGGGGTTAGCAGCTAAATGGTTAACAACTGGACCACTCAAAAGTCGTCATGAATACAAAATTTACATATTTTTTTTTTAAGTTAAAGAAAGACAATCCTAGCTGACCTCAACTTTCATTATGAGAACAAGACGGGAGAAAGGTGTGACTGGGCGGTGTTAATAAGTGAGTGTGATAAAGTTTGTATTCTCTGCACTTTGGCTTGTTCAGACCTGACACCAGTCTTACCTTTCTAGCTCTAGACGTGGTGTGGCTGGGTCTTCTGGTTTACTTCTGACTTAACGATGTAGTTTATACGAAACCATATTCACCGTACTGTTGCGTGGTATAAATTTTGAGTCATGACCAATAATAATTTAATGTATTGCGCTGTTAACAAACAAAAATGTAGGCCCAAGGCGCTGTGATATAACATTGCAAACATAATCACAACAGCTAAAATGACAAACTAATCTTTAAAAGTTTTGAACAGATAGGTCTTAATGTTCTTCTTGAATGTAGTGTAGCTTGTCTGTCTGTCTTGAGATCCACGGGGAGTGAGTTCCAAACCTTTGGTGCTTGTACTGAAAAATCCCGCAGACCGTAACTTTTGAGGGAGAAACGTGGCACCACTAGAAGCGTTGCGTCCAAGGGGTGCAGTGTTCTCTGAGGGACATAAAGGGCATTTCTCTATTGTAGGGACATAAGGGCATTTCTCTATTGTAGGGACATAAAGGGCATTTCTCTATTGTAGTGACATAAAGGGCATTTCTCTATTGTAGGGACATAAAGGGCATTTCTCTGTTGTAGGGACATAAAGGGCATTTCTCTATTGTAGGGACATAAAGGGCATTTCTCTGTTGTAGGGACATAAAGGGCATTTCTCTATTGTAGGGACATTAAGGGCATTTCTCTATTGTAGATACACTGATGACCTCCTTTTATGACTACATTCAATATAATTCAATGTGGCTTTTGTGTGTATATGAACTTCTACTCAGTTTATTGAATGAAATACCCGATCGGGGGGGGGAGGGGAGGGGGGGGGAGGTCAGGTCAGATATACTGTCATTCATGTCGACTGACGAGATCATTATCAGCCTGTGTTTTGACAGCCTCGTTATCGCTACGTTAATCCAGAGAGAGAACGACACGGATCTGCTAGGACAGAGCTCCTGCGCGGTAGTTAAATCCCTTTGTAAACAGCGAGCATGTCATGATTGGGTTTCCTTGTATTCATCCGCCGCCTAATGTATTCTGCTGCTCTGATTACTCTTTTTAGCTACATTCTTACACTTGTAGAATTAGTACTTATTGAATCTTGTATAGATCTAGGGTCAAAAGGATGTTACAAGCTAATCTCTTATCAATCTTGGCATGGCGTGGGCAATCAAAACCTAACTACCTTATACAGCTGTAAATGATAAACTGGATTTATACTGGGATACACGCGTAATAAAGGGGAATTAAAATTACTAGTCGACCGGCGGCGTAGCATACGTCGCTATTTTTTCAGGGCCAGCCTTAAATATACAGACGAAAATTGTCATTTTTTCCCCCTCTTAAATTACCTAGGATAACTCCCTCCGTCCGAGTTGCAAAAATAAAAGAGTGATATTTCCATTGTGTCCAAACTCTTGAGCGTGCTCTGTCGCTTCGATAGTTACTACAGAGTAGATTACTTCCCCCCTCCCCCTCCCTTTTTTTAACGTGAGGTAGAAATAAAAAAAAAAAAAGAGTGATATTGCAACGGTCCTGCTATATTGTGACTACGTGTTCTCTCCCCCCCCCCCTTTTGTTTTCTTGTGGACTATCCGCAGAGTGATCTTTCTTTTACTCCTTACTGCTCGTTTGACCTGTTGAGGGAAGAACAGAATTATATATATATAGAATATTGTGGACGGTCGTTGGCTTGTAGCACCAAACTACTGGTAGTCAACAAAACCGCTGTATGATATCTTATCTTATAAAAGTTTGAAAGGACTTGAATAGCTTCTTTGTAAACGGCATTATATGTAAATGTTATTACAATATAGACACATTTAAAGGTGAGATCAAATGATATGTAAATGTAGCAGACTTTAGTAATAATATTAAATGGTATTATTAACGAAATCTAGTTCACTACAATAACACGTCTTTTCAGTTTCGCGTTCTGGAGTCGTCTCCCCTATTTAAGACCGCTGACGACATTGTCGTTTAGCTTGCATCATTAACAACCAATCGCTTCCCACCGTCACCATAGAAACACACAGGCACACACTTCGTAACGCCGCATGAGAATATTGTATGGTGAGAACCTCAGATTCGAAGGGGGGTTGGAGATATTTTAAAACTCATTCGACTTCCTATGATTTTTTTTAAAATACTTTATCTAGGTCTGTAAATATTTATCAATAAATGTCAATCTTAGTTTGAAAAAGAAAACTTCAAACTTTATTCTAATTTGTTAGGTCAATTAGTAATACTAAATTTAGAAAGCCTTCAGGATAGAATACTTAAAAGTAAATTGACAGTTAACACTGAACCATAATCTTCAAATATAAAAAACAAAATTTAATAAAATACTCTGAAAGACACAACGGTGAGGGCGCATTCCTCGTTCCATATACTAGGACAAATTTGTACAAATGCTCCTTCTTCCCTAGTGCTATTAGAGCATGGAATGGGTTGCCTGAGCTGGCCAGGAAAACCAGTGACTTGGCGGAGTTTAGGTCATTGGTTAATATGCATGACCAAATGCATGACGCGTAGGACGTAATCATCTTCTTTTTTTTTGAAGTAACGTCTGTATCATATAAGATAAGATACGCATACAGAGGGGGATAAGTTGGATTAGCACTGAATTAGCAGTTTGGTGTCGTTTTCATGGCGGCATTCACTAACAAACAACAACACTCAAGTACCACTTTCAAACCTTGCGATCTCTAATGCAGATGATGTAAAGATCGGGCTCTATGGCCGATGGTTAACTAGGGTGTCCTGTGGCTAGCACAACGTCCAACCGCCTTTACTTTCTCTTTACTTCGCTGTCAGGTACCCTATAGTGTTGCCTGGACTCAGGCGTCCTAAAAATGCCCGAAAATTTTTTTAAATTCCAGTCTTAACCGACATTAGAACCCGAGGCCCTTCGGTTCGGAAGCCAGGATCTTTATCTCTCAGCCACCACATGTATTTTTCTGGTTGAATGCGTCGAAAGTCTCGTCGCCATGGCAGCATTCACAAATGGATGCTATAATTGTATGCCTACATTGTAACGTATCTTTATTTATACATTTCAGACACAAATCAGTCCAGCGAAGATGCTATCACGTGTTCTGAGCCCCATGAACTGCATCCATTGGCCTGTAGTCTGGACCAAGCCATACCGTTGAATGGTGAGTAGAATCACGTGACTTGGGAGCTAATAATGGTTATAGCTTTTATATAGCGCTACTTTCATGCTTATAGTAGCGCTATGGTCCAATCTCATTTGTGGACCAGTTGGGGGGAAGGGGGGAGTAGGGGTTATCTGGGAGAAGGTTTTTCCGGGCTGCCATTAGGCACTCATTAAATTCAACTCGAGTCGGGTGTCGAACCTCGAGCCAAGCCCAGCCAAGTTCAAGCGTACTTGGCCTCTCGACTACGCTTCCCACTAAGCTATGAATAGAATTCCGCTTAGATCTTGGTATTTTCACAGTCACATGCATGGTAGCTAGTGGAGAAATACTAAAGATTGTTTGTTCACTGAACTATGTCCATCCCACGGTGGCACAGTCTCTCGTTGACCTTGTCCAGTATCTCTAAATAGCTGACTTAGTCCGGTCAGGTCATCACAATGTATTCTTACAAGAACTTGTAAATAAATCTCAGCTGACCAGCCAGCCCCCGTGACACCCGACATGTTTCTATAATTAGCACCAGACTTGCTCCTCCATAATGACCTTGGTGCGTCATCAAGGTCTTTCAGAGACTTTCGCTTTGAATTCACCAGCAAGACCAAGACCAGGACCAGTCGACATAGAAGGCCTGACACTGACCCGCAGCGTCGCAACTGTGGGCTGTTTAGACAATTTGCTCGTTGCCCACGCTGTTTAGACCTGTGACGTGGCAACGAGCGATTGGTCTCGGCTGGACTCAAATATGTTTCGTCAACGCCCCCCCCCCAATCCCCGCAGAAAAATATAGTGTCCTCTGTCTACCCGTCCTATGCAATTAAATTGTACTTAGAGTCAAGTCTGTAATTAACATGTACAACTAGATTGACACGTATAGATACGCGTAGGGCTGTAATTATCTTCTCTTTTGAAGGGACGTCTGCAATTGTATAAGATAAGAAGTGATCGACCATATTTCTACCCCATTTGCTTTGCTACCCATTTTGAAGTGCTACATTTATATCTATTTTGAAGTGCTACCTTTATATCTATTTGGAGTGCTACCTTTATATCTATTTGGAGTGCTACCTTTATATCTATTTGGAGTGCTACCTTTATATCTATTAAGAGTGGTACCTTTATATCTATTTTGAAGTGCTACATTTATATCTATTTGTAAGTGCTAGATTTATATCTATTTGGAAGTGCTACCTTTATATCTATTTGTAAGTGCTACCTTTATATCTATTTGTAAGTGCTACATTTATATCTATTTGGAAGTGCTACCTTTATATCTATTTGTAAGTGCTACCTTTATATCTATTTTGAAGTGCTACCTTTATATCTATTTGGAGTGCTACCTTTATATCTATTATGAACTGCTACCTTTATATATATTTTGAAGTTCTACCTTTATATCTATTTTGAAGTGCTTCCTTTATATCTATTTGGAGTGCTACCTTTATATTTATTTTGAAATTCTTCCTTTATATCTATTTGGGGTGCTACCTGTATATCTATTTTGAAGTGCTACCTTTATATCCATTTTGAAGTGCTACCTTTATATCTATTTTGAAGTGCTACCTTTATATCTATTGAAGTGCTACCTTTATATCTATTTTGAAATGCAACATTTTTCCATTTCGATCGTCTTCTTAAAAAAAAAATGTCCATCGACATTCGGGCCTTTTGTTCGTCCCACAAGTCCATGTCCATTTCTTCCATTTTCCTGCCATATTACCGGAAGCGAAGAACACACACACACTGAGCATGACACCAAAAATCTAAATTTAGACTTTGACACTCCATGGTGCGCAGAGCCGTGCCAAGGGAAAGATAAAACCCGCTGACACCCAAGTCCTGACGGGAGTTGTCGATATTGGCGTTTCCCATGCTGCCTTATTTTCAATTTTCCCAATTGAATCCTAGAGTGGCGAACAAATTAGGCCCAGGCTTGCTGTCTCATTATCTTTCTCTCTCTCTCTCTCTCTCTCTCTCTCTCCTCTGCTAGGAGAGGGCAGGGGGGTGGCGTGCTGACGGGTCACGGAATAAAAGTGTGCTTTATGCATTCGTTTAGTTTGTTACCTTAAAAAACAGAGGGGAAAAATGGGGGGGGGGGGGCATCTCACGATTTTGTAAACAAAGCTTTTAGGTGTTCAACGTAACTTTAAATACAGAAGAGATCTTCTGTTACTATTGTCTGTGACTATTCATGACCTAAATGCATAATTTATAAGCGATTTCTTAGCGTGAAAAGTTGTATGTGTACTCAGTGACTTTATCCACGCTGTCAATATCAATCTCATCCATATTGTCAATATCTATCTCGTCCATACTGTCAATATCAATCTCATCCACACTGTCAGTATCAATCTCATCCACACTGTCAATATCAATCTCATCCACACTGTCAGTATCAATCTCATCCACACTGTCTATATCAATCTCACCCACACTGTCTATATCAATCTCACCCACACTGTCAATATCAATCTCATCCACACTGTCTATATCAATCTCACCCACACTGTCTATATCAATCTCACCCACACTGTTAATATCAATCTCATCCATTAGATTTTTACCAAATATTTAAATTTTTACTACCTTAACTATTTTAAGTGTGAATAGACTTTAATGATATGACTGTATAGAATCTGGCCCTTGTTGTTTAGAGAGAGAGGGATCATTAGGGGACTGCAGGCACAATATGGCCTAAATTGTGCCGATGTGCCTCAAATCAAAAATCAAAAAATCATCAATCTCATCCACACTGTCAATATCAATCTTTCAAATGTCTACGACTGACTTCTTATGACTTCTTGTGATATGTTCTAACGCAAGTTATCTTTCTTGCTCTCTATTGTCCGGTTCACAGCACTCATTTAGATTGACATGTATGCGCTGCTCCAGATCCACGATGAAAATACTACCGTGTATTAAAGCCATAGCAATTTCATAAACGGAGCCTACGGTGTATCCGGTGTAGAGATTGTGGAACTCTCCTCACAACAGAATCAAAGATCTAAGCGCTTCTGCTTTTTGCAATGTTTATTGTTTAGTTGGCAGCATGAATATTTCGACATTGCTTTCTTGACATCGTTTCTCTTGTCTAGTTCGTTTCTCTCTCAGTTGTTTTCGTTTCATTACGTTGTTCTCTATGTTCCATAATCTTGCCCCCCGCATTTCTCCACATAGTTTTCTCTTCTTTTTCTATATCGCTGCATTTTTTTTTAAATGCATGAACCAGATCTTAATAAACGATAGTGCATAGAGAGAGAGAGATGGCTCTGATCATCTCAAAGATAAAAGTCTACCATGACAAAGATTTAGTTTTGGTAGTTCCCTAAATAGTTTCTATACAGTTTATGCCATCTCTTTCCTCTCCCCCTCCATACGCTGATCTTGACCACCTCTCCATGCACGGCCTCGGATGACATAACGCTACCCAGTCTCAGTTAGGCCTTTTTGTTCTGTCTCTCTTGGGGGTCCAAAATAGGAGATGGCGGTACATGATAGGATAATAGATTCATGGCGGTACTTGATGGGATAGATTCCTGGCGGCAAAGTAGACCACATAACGGAAAGATCCTTACACTCAGTTTCTCGCGTTTCTTTTATCTACGTGTCTTATCAACTGTTAGGAATTACTATTGAATAAAGTCGTCTGCTAATATAGTCGTCTGCTAATATAGTCGTCTGCTAATATAGTCGTCTGCTTCTAAAGTCGCTTGCTTATATAATCGTCTGCTAATATAGACGTCTGCTTATAGAGTAGTAGCAGGCATGCTTTATACCAGCTAGCTGGCCCAAATATATGCCCACTATATATGGACACTCTGTAATCATCAGTGCGACGCTACGGTTCTAATTCTGGTGTCATTCCATTCCTTTGAGTATGACTTTTGGGAAACGTGACGTAAAATTTTAGTTTCTGCTCCAGCGTTTGGTACAGGTTAGAGCGAATCTGTATGTGTAAATAAACATGTTTCATAGAATTCTTGTACCAGACTTTGCCTAACAGTCTGATACAGCGACATTAATCCTTCTTGTACCAGACTTGGCCTAATAGTTTGATACAGCGACATTAATCCTTCTTGTACCAGACTTGGCCTAGCAGTTTGATACAGCGACATTAATCCTTCTTGTACCAGACTTGGCCTAACAGTCTGATACATCGACATTAATCCTTCTTGTACCAGACTTGGCCTAACAGTCTGATACATCGACATTAATCCTTCTTGTACAACTAAAACTTTTTGCTTGGATCTCCACCTAGCCAGTGGACAGCAGCAGACGACGTGCAGGCTATCACGTGATTAGAATGTCCAAGCAGAGCCAAAACGAGGCTAAAGGGAGACCAATCAATAGGGTTTAAAGAAAAGTGTCCTCGGGGAATATTTTCATTTGTAGCCCGTAAAAAAAAAAAAAAAAGGGCAGAGCTCTCTCTTTTAAAGATGACGCACTTGTGCTGCAGATTAATTTTCTTTGATGCTAGAAGCGGCCTTAAATTGCCCAGTGCCTTAAAAAAGACGCCTCTGAGATGAGATTTATTTTTTCTCATATACAAATAATAAGACAGTCTTCCAGATGTGCCCATTTTTTCATTTTGCACGCAGACCCATCGTTTGACACTTAACGCAAACAAAAGCGTTTCTGTCTGGGGTGAGATTAAAACAAGTTGTGACTGGGCAGAATTTAGGTCATTGGTTAGTATGCATGACTAAATGCATGACGCGTAGGACGTAATCATCTTCTTTTTTTGAAGTAACCGCTGTATTATATAAGATAAGATAAGTTGATTTGTTTTCGATCATATATTAAAGGTAAGACCACAACTTATGGGAAGTGGTGGCTGGGCGGTAAAGGGCTTGACTTCTGAACCGATGGGCCTCTGGTTCGAATCACTGTCTCGGTGAAGACAGAGCTTTTGGGCTTCGGGGTGTTTAGGACGCCCCCCTGAGTTCACTCAACTCTAATGGGTACCTGACATAAGTTGGGGGGGGGGGGGGAGTAAAGGCGATTGGTCGTTCTGTCCACGTGACACCCTCGTTAGCCGACAGCCATAGAAACAGATGACCTTGTATCACCCCCTCCCCCCATAGAGCGCAGGGCTTAAAGGAGATTATATTTATTACATGGATTTATAGAAATGACACATTGACTGAAAAACAACATTCTAGTCCACTCACAAGCTCATTCGTAGTCCAGCACTTGTTCCTCCCCCTCCTCCCCACCCCCTAGGTATTCTCTCTCGGTCATCTCTAGGTCCAGCCTGCATGGATTCACACTCTAAGCTTCTAATTTGTCTTTCACCTCGTTACGTGTTGGGCTAATGCCCACTTTAAAGCCGGCTCTCGCGTGAACACCCGAGACTTTGGTTTCAAGTTCTTCCTTTGAAGGACAAAGTAAATAAAGAAGAAAAACTCTAATACCAAGATTCTTGGGTTTTTTCTCTGGACGTAGAACTTGTGAACTACAAGTCTTTCTCTGGATAGTTGGTCTCTATACTAAATATGGAATACAAATCTTTAGGCTGGTTTTTCCCCGCCCTCCCTTTGGTACTCCACTTAGCAGGGCGCGAGACTCTGAGCGAGTGTCGGGGCCACGAATATACTTGTACGATGGGCTGACGGTGACAAAATGTTCTTTTTATCGTGGGGCCCTCACGAAGACGCCGGCCCCTGGGAGCGGTTGGTCCACTCGCCACCCCCTTTGACGTCACTAATTTAACCAAGCATGGTAGAAGAACGAAGTCAGTTTAAGATCATCCAGACTGACCTCGCATGGGGACTGCCCTCTGAACATTCTCAATCCTTTAAATCAAGTATGCCCGTTCTACGGCCCCAGGACCATATCTGGCCCGTGATGCTGTGCTGTTCGGTCCCTCCAAAACATCTGGTCACGCCGCATAATAAATCCGCAGAGCGTGGCTTCCATCGGATTCGACGGTTGTTGTTTTGTTTTTTTTGTAAATAAAAAAAAACAAAACAGTTTTCTTTGATGCGGTCCGTGACTCTTATGTGGAAAAAAAATGCCTCAAAAGGCAGCCTCAAAAGGTTGGAAATCCGTTGAATATCTGTGCATTAAATAGTTATGGATGTCAATGTCTTCCAGTCCAAACATTAAGGATGAGTGTCTCACGTGGCCACGCAAACCCAGCTGCGACCTGCATATTTTTCCACATCTGATGCTGACAAGGCCGTTTTGGGGGGGGGGTCTATTTAAGTTTTCTCTATGTCTCTGCGCCTGTCTTCTCCAAGGGGCTTTTCTTTGTGTCTCAAATGTCTGTCCCGGCGGTCGTTTTGATAACTCTTCAGCTGTCTCTTTCATGGGCAGTCTTCTGCCAGTTACTTTACTCGGTGGGGGGCAAAATGGCGCCTGAGTTAATCTTTATTGCGCCTACTGGGGCTACTCTGTTACGCCAAAAAATGGTCGCCTATTGCAGCGGTTCTCAACCTTTTATGCTCGGCGACCCCTTTTTACAATCCCCCACTCTGCCGCGACCCCCCCCCACACACACACACATACAGCAAAAGAAGAATGGACAATAACCATCCATGTTTTCGATGGTCTTAGGCGACCCCTGGCAAATCGTCAATCGACCCCCCAAGGGGGTCGCGACTCACAGGTTGAGAACCCCTTGCCTATTGCGTGTGATCGTCCCGCAGGCGGGTAAAATGTTAGACTCAGCGGCAGCTTTTTCTTTATAGTAAGTAGTGCCTCTATAAACCAGCGGTTCTCAACCTTTTAAGCTCGGCGACCCCCTTTTTTACAATTCCTCACTTTGCCGCGACCCCCCCCCCTTTTACACACATACAGCAATAGAAGAGTAGACAATAACAATCCATATTTTCGATGGTCTAAGGCGACCCCTGGCAAATCGTCAATCGACCCCCAATTGGTTCGCAACCCAGAGATTGAGAACCCCTGCTCTATACTGTCCACACCACCCCCCTAGTAGAACATGGTTACTTGTAAGGTAGTCCTGCCAGCGTATGCCCATTATGGAGCGGAGGCACCTTTGATTAGTTATAGTGTCTGACAACAATCCTCTATATAGTGTCTGACAACAATCCTCTATATAGTGTCTGACAACAATCCCCTATCTCTAGACTTAAGAAACATCCATAAAAAGCTAAAAAAGATTGTAGAAATAAAAAATCACCCTTTTGGTCAGGATTTTGTGATTTTACCATCACAAAGGAGATACAAGACACCGATAGCAAAGACAAACAGACACAAACACTCTTTTGTTCTCCAGGCAATCAAATCTTTAAATAGAAACAATCTGATATAAACTTTTCACATGTAAATTATGAGTGAGTCTGGTGTGAATGTACACTTTGGTTTCTTATAGTTATAATGTTTTTTTGTTTAGTGTAATGCACAAATTGTCAGACAAATTTCCTTACGGACAATAATAGTATCTCATGGAATGAAGTGGAAAAAATATCGTTGAAAGGTTCAGCTAGTTGTTCAGCACATTCTTTTAAGATTCGCCCTTTTATTATTATGTTAGAAATGAACGAGTAGTCATTCTCTGGCGCTGCCAGGGTCGAGTTTCGCTAAAGAGAAACAAAATTATTATTATTATTATTATTATTATTATTGTACATGTAGCTAGACTAAATGACTGTCTTACAAGTCGGCTAACCTCAAGACTTGTCATTTAATACGCAAACTATAAGCACATACTATATTAGCACATTCTACACCAACTCTTAAGCTTACAAAATAAATTACCCTCAGGTAAACAAAGTAAACACTTTATTTTTGTTACTTAATCTCCAAACTCCAGGTGTGCGTGTGTGTGTGTGTGCGCGCGCACTGAGTGTCAGCCTGGCGCAGTGCCAAAAGTTAGAGCTGCTGGCTTCGCTACTTTCCACATAGAGACAGTAGCTTTTTTTTTTTTTTTAATCGATGTTATTACGCAATCTTTGTGCCTGACAAGGGAGGCAACAAAGAAGCGGTACACACCGTTTCAGAAAGGCGCTTCCAATTACACCAAATGTCTCATTTTGTTTATGTTTTTTTTTAAACTAGATCTAGGTCGAAAGGTTATAGGAGTTGATGCTAAATGACAGCGACGCTATTCATCTCGACGTGAACGTTTTCAGAGATACGCTGACAGGTTTGAGAATAATTGAACTGGGTTATTTTAAAAAAACAGAATCTAGTGACTTTTTGACTGAAATCTCAAAGAGTAACAGTCGAGAAACTATAAACGAAACAATTCACACTCTGATCATTGGCCTCCTTCAGTCGTAGGACGACTAGGGTTCTTCTCGCGCACTTCCTGTGGAGACCTTATTTCGGAGAGACACTCCCGTCCACGAATAGCGCAACATCTTGAACAAGGGAAAGAAATCGTACTTGATAAGATGCGGTGGTGTAAGTTGAGGAATCTTGAGACCTGGGTGAACATTTTTTTTATGCATTTTGAAAACGATCACGTCTACATTCACCAAGAAACCCGCTTCTTCCCGCCCCCCCCCCTTTTCACAACTGGTCCAGACAAGTTAGAAGATCATAGCGCATTGAGAAAGGTAAACAAAAACAGTGATGGAGGAGCTGGTCATTTTTCGCATTGTCCGTTTTTTCTTCCAGGGGCTGAGGCCCCATGTTCTTTCGCTGTCCATCGCTTTCTTGGTCACTGTCTCTCTCTCCATCTGGTGCGGTCTAGAGCTATGTCTTCCCAATTGGTCAGTATTGATGTTCACTGATTTGAGGTCCCGTAATTATTATTATTAATTCACACCCATGCAAATGTAAATGTAGACATTTCTTTAACAAAATAATTTAACAATGTGCTGCGATGTTTTATTACTAGCAGCGATGCCTGCTCTGCACAAGGGTAACACAGGCATCTGACTTGTTTATTGACTTACTGTTAGCAACGTTTGGTCACAACGACCTATATAAACAGTGTCAACACTGACTCTCGCGTGTCAGTAGAAAACAAAGCTCACTTATATAGGACTGGTCAGTGCAGTAGTATCATTTTTTTTTCTTATATCGACTTGCTAAATAAGAAAGAAGTATTGTGTTGACTCTACTGCCATATTACGAGATCGTCAGGGCTCGCAAAGACTTTCCTCTTATCTAATACAGACGTTACTTCAAAAAAGAAGACGATTACGTCCTACGCGTCATGCATTCAGTCATGCATATTAACCAATGACTTAAATTCTGCCAAGTCACTGGTTTTCCTGGCTAGCTCAGGCAACCCATTCCATTGTCAAATAGCGCTAGGGAAGAAGGAGTATTTGTACAAATTTGTCCTAGCATATGGGATGAGCAATGTGCCTTTATCTTTGTGTCTTTCTGAGTATTTTATTAAATACATGGAACAGGGAACTGCAGGGAACAGTGCCAGGCAAAAGACAAAGGAATGGAGAAAGGCGATTGTGAAATCATGGATGGTGTCCCAACAGTTCAGTAGAAAAGGGGGGGGGACTGGTGAAAAAAAAAAGATATTCTAAAATCTAAATATGAGATTAAATCATTCAACAATATAACAACAACGTTCAATTTCTTAATTGAACCCAGACAATTGTCGATTTTACTACAAAGGCTTCTAAAACTAAAACCTAGATGTAGGTTAAAAACTGAATACCTGCTTAGTTCACTGTAATAGTAAATCTTAATATATTGTTGCAACTCTAGGGTAGGCACTCAACGAAAAGGCAGACAACTCAACACAGTTTAACAGGAAATAAATAGTTGTGTTTATTCACTAGGGCAAACACATAACATTCTTCAGCTTCCTCAGAGTCTTGCTACTAAGTATACCAGTCCTTTGCTACTTAACCCGAATGTGGACCAACGACAGCCTTCCCCGCTTCGCTCCAGGTCCCTACTACAACCTTCAGGCAGCACAAAAGCTGGCCTCTTAGTTTCTCAAACATTTAGACTTCACAATCCCTGATGCACTGTTCTTCTCTCCATTCTAGTGTCTTCCTGTTTACGTTCACTAGTGCGCTAGTGCGCACCTCAAGCACTGGTGCAAGTCAGGGTTACAAGAATATGCATACATTATTGTGAACGGTTGAGTTTTTTTTTTTTAATTTCCATGTTTTATGTAATTGACTTAAAAAGACCTTTTTTTTTAAACTAAAGGACACTTTAAAGTAAAATGCGTATTAGTGAGGACTAGTTGAAACTGTGGGATAAATGTTGAGTTCCGAACTCTTTAGCAAAGGCCCCGATAGCTTAGCATGACAGGTCATCTGATACTGCTGGGAGGTGAAATCAACTCCAGTGTTCAAGCAAAGATCAGAAAGAAAAGAACAGCAACTCTTCCTGTGCACTTTATCTTGGCACTGATCAATGCAGTCGTGATGTAGAGATTTGATCTATTGAAACTTTGAGCCGTGAGTTCAAAAGATCTCTAGTGCAGGGGCTCTCAACCTGTGGGTCGCGACCCCCTTGGGGGTCGATTGACGATTTACCAGGGGTCGCCTAAGACCATCGAAAATATGGATTGTTATTGTCTATTCTTCTATTGCTGTGTGTGTGTTGGGGGGGGGGGGTCCGCGGCAGAATGGGGGATTGTAAAAAGGGGTCGCCGAGCTTAAACGGTTGAGAACCGCTGCTCTAGTGGGGCGCGTGTTGAAGGTTATGACTAGAACTAGCTCCTAGTGGAATCAAGAGCATGGAAATCAATCTAGCTTCGACTTTCAGGTGTTGTCGATGCTGGCTTTATAGATTACACTAAAAGATTAAAGAAAGTTTCCATGAAGTAGGGACGCGATGATACCATTGTGTGTGTCTGGATTGAAGTGACATCTGCTAGGTCGGTCAAACAGTACCGCTGGTCAAGATGTGTTAGTGTCACTCTAGCCCTTGCCTTCATTTTGAAAACGTGTGTGTGCGGTCCTGCTGGACGTGGGCTATTGTGGACACATGTTCATGTCACCATCGTTAAGACGTGACGTCTGCTGACCCCGCCCCTTACTGACCTCTGACCCCCCGCTAATTCTTTGGGAAAACAGATTTTGTCTTCGGTGTCGTGAAAGTTGAAAATGTCCATTTGTATCAATTGGTCTTTGTTTTGGTGTCTGTTGTCTTATTTCTCCAGCCGACATTCAGCTCTCTCCCCAAACCCCCTCCCCCCTCTCTCTCTTTCTCTCTCCCCAACCCCCCTCCCCCCCTCACTCTCTTTCTCTCCCTCTTTCTTTCTTTCTCTCTCTTCTCTTTTATCCCGTTTGAAGATATAACAATTCTTTAAACACTTTTCTTTTAGATTCTTATCCGCCAAATATTTGATATGACTGATGTGACTGCTGTATGACTGTGAGATATGAATGTGATGTGACTACGCCATGACTGTGATATGACCAATGACTGTGATTCCTATATGACTGTGTTATGACTATGATATGACTGATATGAACAATTGTCACAGTGTTGTGTAAGGGTTATTAATTAGTTTAATAGTTGTTATCAAAGCTTACCGATAGACTTGACAGAGACCAGACAAAGGTTAGGACAATGTCAGTTAGGTGTTTGTCTGGTAGAGAGACTGATATGTGGGTCGGGACAGACATTAGTAATGTTAGTTTAGGCGTAGGCTAGATAGTCAGCCTATATAGAGTAGAGTTTGGGGCAGTCGGGACACAGCGCCATGTAGTGTTAGCAGGGGCGTGTGTCGTATGCTAGGCGTTTTCTGGTGAACGACACATACAGACATTGGGAGCAAGTCACCGAGGTTGGCTCGCGATCTTGGCTCCAAGAGGTGTGAGTTGTTTGCCAGAGACAACATGTAGGAACTAATTCTTAAGGACCAGGAGTGACAGTCTTGGCGAGTGTCTGAGTCGGTGACAGTGTTAGTGACATTCTGACGGTCAGAGACGGTAGATCTATATATGGTGTAGCCTTGCCTGCTACTCAAGGGGATATCACTCTAGTATTGAGCGGACTGTGACGTTGGGTTCCAGGATCCCTGCAGAGACTAGAGAGAGAGAGACAAGAGAAATGGAGAGCTCATCATGACCTACAGCCAAGCATCAATGTCTATGTGATTATTAAATTTTAATTCTAGAATCACATGAGTATTATATGTAACTATAGTTGTTAATTAAATATTTATTTTTCATATGCAAATTTGTGTCCAGAGATCATGATTTATATCATTATTGAATATTGTGGTCTTTAATCCATAGTCATCTGTGATGTGTGTGTTATATCAGTTAAATTACATCAGTAAGAATCATCCTAGACGTATAGCCATCAAGAGCTGATATCAAGTTTTTGACAACAATGAATGCATCCTTGTTTGGGACCCCTCAACTCAAGAAAACATTAAGAAACTAGAACAGACACAAAATAGAGCAGTGAGATTCATAACAAACGAATATTTACATTTGACTAGAGTAACACCTTTAGTAAAATTACTAAATTTAGAAAGCCTTCAGGATAGAAGACTTAAAAGTAAAGTAGCAATTATACATAAAACATTGAACCATAATCTTCAAATACAAAAACAAAATTTAATAAAATACTCATAAAGACACAAAGATAAAGGCACATTCCTCGTCCCATATGCTAGGACAAATTTGTACAAATAGTCCTTCTTTCCTAGTACTATTAGAGCATGGAATGGGTTGCCTGAGCTAGCCAGGAAAACCAGTGACTTGGCAGAATTTAAGTCATTGGTTAACATGCATGACTGAATGCATGACGCGTAGGACGTAATCATCTTCTATTTTGAAGTAACATCTGTATTATATAAGATAAGATGACTGTGACTGCAATATGACTCTGGCACGACTGCTGACAAGTTAACTAATTTTAGTCGAGCCGTCATTTTCTATTGGCTAAAACAGAATGAAATGTGTCACCTTAGCACTGACTGCACCCACACACGCACAACAAGGCATGACGTAATTCACGTTCTCTGTGGAATCAATGTGACCATCTCAAAGTCTTCTTCCGTCGTCTTTTGTCTCGGGGGTGAAACTAATTTCTAAATTATGAAGCGCGTTACTCATTAATATTAACCAATGGTGGGTGGACAAGTACAACATGAATTATTGACACTGTGTAGTCCATGTTGTATCGTGATGTGGTCAGTGTTTTTGGAAAGTAAAGTCGATTTCCCCTTTCGGGGGCCGCTAATAAAAACCAATTAAACAAAAAGCCAATTAATTACTGATTATTCATAATCTTATTTGATACCAAGGGGAAATGATCCTTCAGTACTCATGGATGTGGCTAAATATGTAGGGTTTTATCATTTTGCATAATTTTTCTTCCCACACCCATTCTAGGATCAAGGTGAAATGTTCAACAATTACTTATTGGACATAAGAAATCAGGAATCAATTTTAAAAAATTAACCAATTAGTCAATTAATTATTGGTAATTTATAATATGTTGGATATCAAATAAGGGAATTATTTTCTACAGTATTGAGAGACATAGAGCTTTACTGGAGTTCTTCTTCTTAGATAAGCTTTGTTGTTTTTGTTTTTTATAATTTGTTTGTTCATCTCTTCTTCTAGATGACCAAAGAGATGCAGACATTGAGCTGGGTGATGGTGACGTCTACGAGAAGCAAACAAATGGATTCGTTCCTCAATGTTTCGAAGTCTTTGTCCAGACTGGACCCACAATATCCGCCCCTGCTCTTCCGGAAACCCCGTTCGACGAAGATTCAGACGACCTTCAGGCGAGGCTGGAGAAACAGAGGCGTTACAGAGAAGGTCTAGAGAAGGGCATGAGGAACTTTCTAAACCAGACTCTGTCTGTGAGTCTTAGCACATCGGAGCTGCCCGAACCAGAAATGTCCGATCAAGGAACTTTACTTCGGTCCGAGGCAGGACAAGTCAATGTCCAGTCCAATGACCAGGTAGTTCCTCACAGCGTGCGTCCAGTATTTCAGATGACTGACGAGAGTCATTTGATGCTGGAAGCAGCCCAAGGCTTCGTAGTCATGATAGACAAGCAGCTGAGGATATTGTATGTCTCAGAGAATGTCCAGCAGCATCTAGGGCATGAACAGGTGAGGAGTTGTCCTTCTTTAGGTATGAAAATGGGTACAATGTAATTTAGGTAATGGGGTAAGTGTCAGTCAATAGTTTACAAGGAGAGGCAGAAAAGACATCAGGCAGCAGATGTCCTTCTTTGGGTATGTGGGTACAATGTAATTTAGGTAATGGTGGAAAGTGTCAGTCAATAGTTTAGGAGGAGAGGCAGAAAAGACATCAGGCAGCTTTTTATTTTCTCAAACATCAGTGATTTCCCCTTCAAAAGTAGCTTCCCTTTAGGCACCTACACATTGATGGTTGTTCCCACTTATTGTATTGTCTTTTTTTTTTCAGCATGTTCGTTACACACTCTTTTGGTAGCAGCTACACTCTTTTGATAGCAGCTACACTCTTTTGGTAGCAGATACACTCTTTTGGTAGCAGCTACACTCTTTTGGTAGCAGCTACACTCTTTTGATAGCAGCTACACTCTTATGGTGGCAGCTGCACTCTTTTGTTAGCAGCTACACTCTTTTGGTAGCAGCTATACTCCTTTGGTAGCAGCCACTCTTTTGGTAGCAGCTACACTCTTTTGATAGCAGCTACACTCTTTTGATAGCAGATACACTCTTTTGGTAGCAGCTACACTCTTTTGATAGCAGCTACACTCCTTTGGTAGCAGCTACACTCTTTTGGTAGCAGCTACACTCTTTTGATAGCAGCTACACTCTTATGGTGGCAGCTGCACTCTTTTGTTAGCAGCTACACTCTTTTGGTAGCAGCTACACTCCTTTGGTAGCAGCTACTCTTTTGGTAGCAGCTACACTCTTTTGATAGCAGCTACACTCTTTTGATAGCAGATACACTCTTTTGGTAGCAGCTACACTCTTTTGATAGCAGCTACACTCCTTTGGTAGCAGCTACACTCTTTTGATAGCAGCTACACTCTTTTGATAGCAGCTACTCATTTGGTAGCAGCTACACTCTTTTGGTAGCAGCTACACTCTTTTGATAGCAGCTACACTCCTTTGGTAGCAGCTACTCTTTTGGTAGCAGCTACACTCTTTTGATAGCAGCTACACTCTTTTGGTAGCAGCTACACTCTTTTGATAGCAGCTACACTCTTTTGATAGCAGCTACTCTTTTGGTAGCAGCTACACTCTTTTGGTAGCAGCTACACTCCTTTGGTAGCAGCTACTCTTTTGGTAGCAGCTACACTCTTTTGATAGCAGCTACACTCTTTTGGTAGCAGCTACACTCTTTTGATAGCAGCTACACTCTTTTGGTGGCAGCTGCACTCTTTTGGTAGCAGATACACTCTTTTGGTAGCAGCTACACTCTTTTGGTAGCAGATACACTCTTTTGGTAGCAGCTACACTCTTTTGGTAGCAGCTACACTCCTTTGATAGCAGCTACACTCTTTTGGTAGCAGCTACACTCCTTTGGTAGCAGCTACTCTTTTGGTAGCAGCTACACTCTTTTGATAGCAGCTACACTCTTTTGATAGCAGCTACACTCTTTTGATAGCAGCTACTCTTTTGGTAGCAGCTACACTCTTTTAGTAGCAGCTACACTCTTTTGATAGCAGCTACACTCTTTTGGTAGCAGCTACATTCTTTTGGTAGCAAAGCTGTTAGTTTTTCAACGGGTGTTTTATTAAGTCTTAAAACGATGTCCTTTGGGGACATTTATCAGTTTTGGAAAAAACTAATGTTGGCTGATATCAGGCAAATATGGTGGCTGGGGAACCACTGGAATGCCTTTTGAGGTCGAAAAATTCTGTAATGGAGATGTTGCATGGGGCGTTGTCATGACAGAGTATCCATTTGTCTGCAATGTCTGGTCTTATGCACGCTCTCCTTGCCCAAAGAAAGCTCAATTGGGCAAATATCGAATGCTGATTTGTTGGGGGGGTTTTTACAGTAGGGAAATCACGCAGGACAAAATCTCAGATCAAATGTTTTTTTATAATAAAGACGCCATTCAAAGACTTAGAAAAAGGGACCCCTCAAAAAAGTGTAACTCTGGTTGGTAGTAGAGTATTGGAGACTTCCGTCTTTGCTACCGAAAGTGGGAAGAATGTAGTGTCACAGCCTCGTTTGAGACTCACTGTGACATGAAGCTCTGATACCCTTACACATGCATACGCCTCTACTTCTACATACACCAATATCTTCTGTACAAAGTTTAGTTTTTGGCTCCAGGCCAAGGTGAGATGTCATTTCCTAAAAGCTGACACCTGTTATCCTTAAGTTGCCATTTTGTTTATATGTTTATATATGAGTGTTGTACATAGGAGTCCAACATATGTTACATAATATGAGCTGACAGACTCACTGACTCTTCTCTCTGCTTCCACAGATCAATATGTTGGGTCAGGATATTGAGGATTACCTTCACCCTAAAGATGTCTGTGAGTTCAAGGACCAGATGAGCAGTAAACCAAGTCGGCTGGGTAAGTTTGAACTCCATATACAGGTCTACTAAGTCTCCTCACTGAACTAGTCTATTTAAAAATACTTCAATCTTGGCTTTATTTGTTGAACCAGATCTTCCTGAAACACAGAATCAGCTATTTAACAAGTGATACAAAAATAAATAATAATTTTGTAATGATTCCCTACTTTATGAAGCTACTGATGGGTCTACAGTCCCTCATTTAATTCATGTTATGCTTAATTGTTGTAGGGACACTCGCCACTAATTTTTTTTTTCCTACAGATTGGGAAGATTAAATATGTGTAAGATTGTCAAATATATAAATAGAATTTTCTTGATATAAATTAGGTTCCAATATTTTTTATTTCATTGAGTTTCTGGATTTACACCATTTGTTAGTTTCGGGAATTTCCAATTCACTTTCCTGTAGCCTTTAGAGATAGAATACTTTTGTTCCATTAATGGATTAGTCCAGTTACAACACTCCTTAGGTAGGCACATTTATTGGCATCCGACCATCACATGCAGTCCATTAAAACATATTGTTCCATTTACACACCTACGTTTTGGCCTGCCAGTTGTAGCTTGCCTTTTTCTAATGAAACTCATCTTCCAGAATAAACTTGATCCATTATTTTACTATGCTTCTATCAACTCTGTGTATCTTTCTTGTATGTAAAGTTAAGAATTTTTGCAGTCGATTTTTTCAACCACTTCTTCAGATTCGATTGTCATCAAATTTTGCATTACAAGCTCATGCTCGAGGACAGCAAATGAATCAATAAAAAAAATGAAACCATTGGTTAATCAATTATTCCTAATTAACTAATTTTGTTTTCTATAGAAAATGTACAAATCTTTAAAAAAAATTAAGTATAAGTTCAAGTGAATTTCACACTTAAAGTTTTGCTTTTTTTTTAAACTTTATTTTCTACTTTCGACTGGTGTTGAATATAAAGAGTTCATTTTTTCCCCATATAAATGCTTTCTTTCTGGCTTCTCAATTATATCCTTGAAGTTCCTTCCCTCTCAACACCCCTCCTACGTGTTCTCACTGTCCTCACTGTTCTCACAGTCCTCACTGTTCTCACTGCCTTCACTGTCCTCACTGTTCTCACTGTCCTCACTGTTCTCACAGTCCTCACTGTTCTCACAGTCCTCACTGTTCTCACAGTCCTCACTGTTCTCACTGTCCTCACTGTTCTCACAGTCCTCACTGTTCTCACAGTCCTCTCTGTTCTCACTGTTCTCACAGTCCTCACTGTTCTCACAGTCCTCACTGTTCTCACTGCCTTCACTGTCCTCACTGTTCTCACAGTCCTCACTGCCCTCACTGTTGTCACTGTTCTCACTGTTCTCACAGTCCTCACTGCCTTCACTGTCCTCACTGTTCTCACAGTCCTCACTGTTCTCACTGCCTTCACTGTCCTCACTGTTCTCACTGTCCTCACTGTTCTCACAGTCCTCACTGTTCTCACTGCCTTCACTGTCCTCACTGTTCTCACAGTCCTCACTGTTCTCACTGTCCTCACTGTTCTCACAGTCCTCACTGCCCTCACTGTTCTCACTGCCTTCACTGTCCTCACTGTTCTCACAGTCCTCACTGTTCTCACAGTCCTCTCTGCCCTCACTGTCCTTACTGCCCCAACTGTTCTCACAGTCCTCTCTGCCCTCACTGTCCTTACTGCCCCAACTGTTCTCACAGTCCTCTCTGCCCTCACTGTCCTTACTGCCCCAACTGTTCTCACAGTCCTCTCTGCCCTCACTGTCCTTACTGCCCCAACTGTTCTCACAGTCCTCTCTGCCCTCACTGTTCTTACTGCCCCAACTGTTCTCACAGTCCTCTCTGCCCTCACTGTCCTTACTGCCCCAACTGTTCTCACAGTCCTCTCTGCCCTCACTGTCCTTACTGCCCCAACTGTTCTCACAGTCCTCTCTGCCCTCACTGTCCTCTCTGCCCTCACTGTCCTTACTGCCCCAACTGTTCTCACAGTCCTCTCTGCCCTCACTGTCCTTACTGCCCCCACTGTTCTCACCGTCCTCACAGTTCTCACTTTTTCACTGTTGAAATGCTATTCAGTGTTTTCAAATTAGGGAAATGACTTGCTTTTGATGCCTTGTTGTACGGGTTCCAGTGAACTTGCTAAAGGTATTCTAATCGATCTGGATCAGTAACGTAAGTCTCGTAAGACCAGCGTAACACTCAGTATTAAAACAAGTCTGATGCAGGCCCTGACCTGATATTCAAACAAGGCTACTTTCTTAGCTTCATGTTCACTAGTGATTCATCTGGGCCCATCCATTGCCTTTCGAGGCAGGAAGAGTCATATATAACTCGTATGTAACAGTTTTAGTTGGCTCTTGAGAAGGCCGCGGGACACATACTTAGTTGGCTCTTATGAAGGCCGCGGGACACATATTTAGTTGGCTCTTATGAAGGCCGCGGGACGCATATTTAGTTGGCTCTTATGAAGGCCGCGTAACACATATTTAGTTGGCTCTTATGAAGGCCGCGGGACGCATATTTAGTTGGCTCTTATGAAGGCCGCGGGACACATTTAGTTTGCTATTGAGAAGGCCGCGGGACACATTTAGTTGGCACTTATTTTAGTAAGACCTAAAGAAAAGCCTTGTAGAAGACGTAAGGAAGACTTAAATAGACCTTAAGTGGAGAACGGCTTTGCGTGAGTTGTGGCAAAAAAATGCAAGTCGCGACTGGGTTTGCGTAGTCACGTGACACACTGCACTCATCCTTAATCTTATATTAATACGAATAAAATTAAAAAGTAATAACGATACTTGGTAACAAATTCATAAATATTTAAAAATCTATCGTCCATCCATCCATCCATCCATCAACCAACCTATCTATCTATCTATCTATCTTATCTGCCTATCCTATCTTATCTCTATTTCTCCCCCCCCCTCTCTCTGTCTATCTATCTTATCTTTTCTCTCTATCTGTCTGTTTATCTATCTATGTTATCTTATCTGCCTATCCTATCTTATCTCTATTTCTCCCTCTCTCTTTCTCTCTCTCCCTCTCTCTCTGTCTATATATATATATATTAGAAAATGAGGATATTTTGGGGGGAAATGTTCTTGGAAATTCAATGAAAGACTACTCAGTCCAGGGGGGGGGGAGGTAGTTGCAGACAGGTTGTAAAACTGCAGTCTGGCCCAAGAGAAAAAACCCACGCCATTTATGTTTATGACTGAAAGACGTGCCGTTTATTTGTCTGCTGCTACATTACGTGCAGAAGTAAATGGGAAACCCTTGGATCAATAGCATGACATAGTCTAAGTGCAATTATCAATGCCAGCCTATACACTGCAGTGGCCTCCCGCGAACACACCTGCCCAGCTTTAGAATAAGATTTTTTTTTTTTTTTTTTTTTTGCCAGCGTGTTTTTTTTTTCTTTCTTTTTTCTGTTTTTTTTTTTTTTTAAAGAAATATTTGGCACTTAGGTTAAAAGCTGTGACTCTGTGAAGTGGGAGATTTGACAGGGCAGTGGCTTACTTGAAGTCCTTGTCATAGGGGGAAATGGCTCATAAAGAGGCTCTAAATAGTTTGGGGAGGAGGTACATTTGGGGTGGGGTGGGGGAATTTTGATCACCTGCTTAGATCCAGTTGATAGTAACTACTCTTATCGAGCGCTAGACTAGAGTGAAGACTTGAAGTTCATACAGAAGGTCACTCTGACTTACAAGATGATATGCCGTTGTGCTAACCACCCTTGGTTTAACCTTTAGCTACATTAACGGACGATCTATTCTTATTTAGCTATATCAACGGACGATCTATTCTTATTTAGCTACATCAACGGACGATATATTCTTTATTTAGCTACATTAACGGACGATCTATTCTTATTTAGCTACATCAACGGACGATCTATTCTTTATTTAGCTACATCAACGGACGATCTATTCTTATTTAGCTACATCAACGGACGATCTATTCAATATTTAGCTACATCAACGGACGATCTATTCATAGTTAGCTACATCAACGGACGATCTATTCTTATTTAGCTACATCAACGGACGATCTATTCCTAGTTAGCTACATCAACGGACGATCTTTTCAATATTTACCTACATCAACGGACGATCTATTCTTATTTAGCTACATCAACCGACGATCTATTATTTATTTAGCTACATCTACCGACGATCTATTCTTTATTTAGCTACATCAACGGACGATCTATTCTATATTTAGCAACATCAACGGACGATCTATTCTTTATTTAGCTACATCAACGGACGATCTATTCTTTATTTAGCTACATCAACGGACGATCTATTCTTTATTTAGCTACATCAACGGACGATCTATTCAATATTTATCTACATCAACGGACGATCTATTCAATATTTAGCTACATCAACGGACGATCTATTCAATATTTAGCTACATCAACGGACGATCTATTCAATATTTAGCAACATCAACGGACGATCTATTCTTATTTAGCTACATCAACGGACGATCTATTCAATATTTAGCTACATCAACGGACGATCTATTCTTATTTAGCTACATCAACGGACGATCTATTCAATATTTAGCAACATCAACGGACGATCTATTCTTATTTAGCTACATCAACGGACGATCTATTCTTTATTTACCTACATCCACGGACGATCTATTCATTATTTAGCTACATCAACGGACGATCTATTCATTATTTAGCTACATCAACGGACGATCTATTCAATATTTAGCTACATCAACCGACGATCTATTATTTATTTAGCTACATCTACCGACGATCTATTCTTTATTTAGCTACATCAACGGACGATCTATTCTATATTTAGCAACATCAACGGACGATCTATTCTTTATTTAGCTACATCAACGGACGATCTATTCTTTATTTAGCTACATCAACGGACGATCTATTCTTTATTTAGCTACATCAACGGACGATCTATTCAATATTTATCTACATCAACGGACGATCTATTCAATATTTAGCTACATCAACGGACGATCTATTCAATATTTAGCAACATCAACGGACGATCTATTCTTATTTAGCTACATCAACGGACGATCTATTCAATATTTAGCTACATCAACGGACGATCTATTCTTATTTAGCTACATCAACGGACGATCTATTCAATATTTAGCAACATCAACGGACGATCTATTCTTATTTAGCTACATCAACGGACGATCTATTCTTTATTTACCTACATCCACGGACGATCTATTCATTATTTAGCTACATCAACGGACGATCTATTCATTATTTAGCTACATCAACGGACGATCTATTCTTTATTTACCTACAGCAATAGACTATCTCAGTTTTATGTAGTTAATGCCATAGCATATGGGAAGGCCATTTAGCCTTTAGCCTATTAAGTGGAAAGACCATAGGTCGTGTGCGCATTTAGCTGGGAAAGTTGACCATTGACCATTTACGTCTTAAGCCTATTGTGTGGACCCGAGCCATCGACCATGCATTTCTTTAGCCCAAAGAATGGAGGCCATTTGCCAAGTACACCATTACTAACCAGATCTTTACATGTTTCCTCTGGACTTCTGTTCATAATAGTTCCTGTTCATAAAAGCTCATAACATTTATGAGCGCGTCATGATCTACGAACCTACACATTAAAGTCAAAGTCTGCCGTCAAATGAATTCTAATGCTCCGTCTCCCCGTGAACACAAAGGATAGCAAGAGCCGTGTCTTAGTGAAGTTTAATTAGCCATAAGCTTAGAGCCAGAGCGTGTTCCGTTAACTTAATTATACACTCTAGACATGAACACTGGAATTGAAAAGGGGGGGCGGGGAAAGACTTGAAGAAAAAAAAACAAGGTTTGGTTTGATTGTATGCTGCTGTCGCTTCAAATAACGAAGTTTTAAATCCATTGCTTTGGTACCGTTTTTTAAAAGTGCATGGAGTGTCATATTTATCAGACATTTTGTTTTCTTTACTTGTGTTCCGGGCTTTGACTACCACTCATCAATTTCAATATTCATCTTTATTTCATTCGATCTGGTTTTCAAAAACGTCATATAGTTTAAATAAAAAAGGCAGGCCCGCTGTCATGGGATAGGGAAGGGGGGGGGGGACTGTAGGGGGATACCTTGTGTGTTTGTTACGCTACTGTGATGATCTTGTATATCTTGGTGAGAGGGGCCCGTATGCACTTAATAGTCTGGGGCTCAAACATTTGTGCCGGCTGGACTGAAGCAAGTGCGCCATCCATCCATCCCTGTGGCGCTACAGCCCATGGGGGGGGAGGGGGGCCTGGCCTGCTTCAACACATCCCTCAAATCAGATCTCTCCTGGGCCCTTCGTCTCCAAGTAAGTGCGCCAGCCCGTAAATATATCGCCCCCCCCCCCCCCGGGGCCTAAAATATTCTGCTTCTTTCCTTGCGTATGAAAACTGTGTCGATCTTGGACACAGCTAGTTCTGTTACTTGTCTTGAACTTGTCATCCACTGTGTAGTGTATTGTCTTGAACTTGTCATTCACTGTGTAGTGTGTTGTCTTGAACTTCTCATCCACACTGTGTAGTGTGTTGTCATTCTGGCTTCATGCTGTTCTACCGAAACCACAGAAGGCCCGAACACTGACCTGCATCGCTTTACCGCCCAGCCACCGCTGTATGGCTGTATTACAAATTTTTTTTGATTCTCACGCTTGCCTCATAAGCACCACATTGGTCGCCTAGTAATCAATTCCTTTTTTTCTAATGACCATGAAAAATCGGCTGTGTTCAGAGCCCTGAGATAATGAAGTGTATGTAGCAGAAGTGACCCAGTCATCGACCCGCCATTACGGGCCACAGCGTTCGCCGTTCCTGCTCACGTGAAGTCAGCATCTATTGCTAAGTCGTGTGCACGTGATGAAACTATTAGCTCGTTAGGACGTACTCACGATCTCATTAGTGGCGGCCGAGTGACCAGGCCCCACCCCTTTTTTTTTCACCTAGTCACGTGCTGCCCCTGGGTTGGCCCAAGAATGGCACGTCACTGCTGGAATTTGGACTTCAGGAACATCTTTAACTTGAGCCTAACCCCTACCCACACTTGGCCTTGTAAGACGCGATAGAGAGGGATCGATAGAGGAGATCGATAGTTTGAATCTGATTAAAACTCTGGTCCAGCTAATGCCATCAAGAGCTGGACAGATGGGGGAGCTTATTGAACGAAGCTTTTAGTTATGACAGGGCCAGTTTCCTGCATCCTGCTGCTTCCATTTCCCACAATGCCTTCTTGCGTTCTACGTCACAGCTATGTGCCTTGAATAAATAGTGTAACTCTTGAGAACTATTACATTCACCTGTCAATATTTTCATGCAAATGTTAAATGGACGTTTGGGTTTTTCTTGGGTTGAGGAATTAGACACTCCTTGTAGGATTAATGAGCACTACATGGATTAAAATTGTTTTATATATATTTAAATGATCCTTTAGGATCAACATTATTACACCCTTTCCCATACCTCTCGAAGGAAGGTGGGACATGACGGTGGGTAGGATTCGAGCCCGGGACCACCGAGACGACAGTCCAGAGCGCATACCCCCACACATTGGGATACTAAAATATATGGGCCAAAAGTAGGTGTGTGTGGAGTGGGGGATGGCCGTTGGAATTCAACGTAACAGAAACTAAAATTCACTGGAAGAATTTCCACATGGATAATAAAGATGATTGTTATTATAAACATCCCACTGGGTAAAGGATCTTTGAACTATTTATGACATAGATTCTAGATGCCTTTTTCTTCCCCTGTCACCATCTATCATACTGACTGTTACCTTTCTCTTCTTTCATAGTTTGTTTCGTGTCTTATTATGAGGCTTAGTTCTAGTTTTTATGTCAGTCGTCTGCTGCTCTAACTTCCTGTTGTTCCAAGAAGCTATCCCTTTACCCAGAAATGTTATTTGTTTTCTTGCAGAACATGGCGGCGGCAGGAGGATGAGCAGACGGATGTTTTACGTGGGGATGAAGTTTTGTTTTCAGAAGGCGGGCAGCCGACATAAGGATACCGGATACACGGTGAGTAGCGATGTTACATTCTGTCATGCTTGGCTGAGAGGTCGTGTGGGGGAAAAAATGAGGGGGGTGTGGGGAGATAGTGAAAGTATTGGCAATGTCTTCAAGTCCGAAGATTAAGGATGCGTGCATTGCAACAAAGTGTAGATAGAATAATATCAGCCTTTTTTTTTTCTTTTTTTTTTACACAGCTTATATCAAGTCTGTCTGTTTGTCTGTCTGGGTAAAATGTTAGTACACGTTATTCGTTCCTTCTTCCACACCCAATCTCGGATGAAGCTGAAATTGTGCACAAGTATTTCTTTGACCTGACAACACAAGAAACACTTTAAAAAAATTACCAATTAGTCAATTAACTAAGTAATTAATTATTTCGTTTGACATCTTGAACACTGGAAATAAATCGTACTTGATAGATGTGGTGGTATAAGTTGAGGAATCTTGAGACCTGGGAGAACATTTTTTTTATGCATTTTAAATACAGTCATGTCAACATTCACCAAGAAACCCACTCCTTCCCGCTTCCTTTCACAACTGGTACACTTAATATAAGCTTTGTTTTTATGTGTTTTTTTTTTTTCAGTATCTTTTATGTTGTTGTTTTTTTCACATATATTATGATAGATCTAGATCTATCTATTTTATTCTTGATTCTTTAGTGTATTTACTGCTGTAAAGACTAGATCTAGATCTATATCAAATATTTCCATTGTCAAGACTTCATCATGTAGCTCCAATGTGAACTGTTTGATCTAGGCACCTGGTATTAAGACGCACCAGAGTTGACGGACTTTGAACGCGACAGTTATGGACGTCACGTATAGTTGGTTCTAGTTTATTTCATGTTATCATTAGTCAGTTGGTGTTAGGACTTCTAGGTGTATTGTATTTCGGACAAAGACTCGACTGCGGCATTGATGTATTAAACTTCATTCAAGTGTCTCACGGTCTGGGCTTAGTCTTTTCAACTTGTTAATGTGTAGGCTTTGTTCTATAGCAGTTTAAACACATTTGATACACATGTACAAGAAACTCAAACATCTCCTGAGTAATCTGTCCAAGTAAGACAGCCATCATACAACTAAAAGATCAAAGCGAGTGGCGTAGTTAGGTTTGGGGAAGGGGGTCCAAACGTAAAAATTCCCCCGGGCTTTACTTGTGGGGGGGGGCAATGAGTATTCGAAATTTGTTTATACATTAAATATTATGCCATTATCTCATGTCATAATGTCAAAATGTAGAGGCCCCTTAAGAGGTCAAGTCCCCCGGGCCCCCAAAATCCCTATCTACGCCACTGATCAAGGCCTATCTTCGTTTCGTTATTTGAAGTATATTGATGTTGGGGTCGCGTGTATTGTATTGTTTAAGCATGAATGCTAAAATAAGTCGATGAACTGTCATTAATGGTTACCACTTACCACTTGAGCTTCATCTGACCACCATCTAGTCTACTATTAATTGGATTCTATCTGCTTATTAGACGCGGTGGCTGAGTGGAAAAGGTCTGGTTAAGGCCCTGGTTCAATCTCTTTTGTGGAAAATAGTATCAAGGAGAATGTTTTTGGTCCTTCTGTTATGGCTCAGAAAACACAACTCAGCTCAGAGTCAAATCTCGAATTAAAAGTCAGATGGGACTCAAACTCTAGCCCCTATATAGCCAGACGTTTTCTGCCTCTTGGCCACACATCCCGTCTGAGGTTTTTTTGTGTTTATTCTACCACCATTTTGCTGGCACGCTGTAAGAGACCTGACTGATTGACTGCATAGTTTTTCACGTACCAGCAAATGAGCATATTCGTGTCATACTCACCCATATAACACACACACACACACACACACTCACACACTCTCTCTCTCACACACACACACACACACACACACATCGTTCAGAGTGATTGATTGTGTTTGAATCAAATGTTAAATAAATACAAAGTCTAAATCTTTTTTTTTTTTTTAAACCATCTTCAACCTTGAGGTTTTGTAAAAGCCGTAGAGATCACGTGCTTTAGTGGTCACGTGTTCAACTTAGTTTCATTCTGTACGTCGCCATCTACTTCTTGCAGCCAATGGAAGGTTTGCTTCTGTCTTGCTGACCTGATGGGACATGCTCCGCACTTATTTCATTGTTCTCCCGAATCCACGTCTTTCTCTCCTAACTGACGATACCAACGTTGATTCCACCAGAATGTGGTAAATAATTACGGAGAGAAAGAGTTAAGAAAGGGGCACATCTTTGCTTTGCATGAAACGACCCTGTAACAAAAAAAAAAGCATTTCTTTTTTTTTTTTTTATCTTAAAAGTTACAGCCACCATTCTGACTAGTTAGCTGGTTCTCAAACTTAAAGTGGATTTCTCTGTGCCCCCTGAGGCATTAGATTTGTCTACTGAGCCATCGTGCCTCCTGATCTAAATTAAGTACTGCTTGACATTTTCTCTGTTGGTGGAAATTGTGACTTGAAAGCCTGTCAGTGACACTTGGCTTCAGGTCTGTTCACACTGGCTACTCTCCAAACCTCCCTGAAGGCACCGGGGTACATACATGTAGATCTTTCTAATCTAGCTTCTCATTTTTTAAGCTGGGTATTTTTTTTAATCCAAATCTGAATAGAACAGTATAGTCTCTCTCTCTCTCGCTCTCATATATATATATATATATATATATATATATATATATATATATATATATATATATATATATATATATATATATATATATATATATATATATATATATATATATATATATATATATATATATATATATATATATATATATATATATATATATATATATATATATATATCAGACCTTGCGATCTATGGGGCAGATGATGTTAAGGTCATCCGTTTCTTAGGCCAACGGTTAACGAGCAGGGTGTTATGTGGCCAGCACAACGACCAACCGGCTTTACTTTCTCCAACTAAAGTCAGGGACCCATTAGAGTTGGGTGGACTCAGGGGCGCCCTAAAAATCCCGAAATTCAAAATCCCAGTCTTCACCGGGATTCGAACCCAGGACCTCAGGTTCCGAAGCCAAGCGCTTAACCACTTGAACACCGCACCCCACACACACACATATATATATATATATATTATATATTGCGTTGAAGATTTGGTAGAAACTCTACAAATGTGTGACCTATGTGACTTGGAAACTGAAAATAACGTTTGGCATCGCCATCCTTTCACTTACAAATTCACACACACACTCATTCACACATACACATTCACACTCACGCACTATCTCACTGAGGCAATGGAATTACTGACATTTAACCTAATCTAGAATGTTTCTTCACTGATCTGGTCAGCTCTTCACGCATGAATGCCTGCCCAGCAAAGAAAATCTTGTAGATTAGGTTTACTTGTACAAATTTGCGAAAGAACACACGTACACAAGAATAAGCCGACGAGACGAAAAAACTGGGAAAATGTTTCAATTTCGGTGTCACTGTTTGATACCTTTGCAATGAATCGACGCTGGCAGCGTTGCTTCGGGGAATTGATATGCTTTACGTCACTTTACGTCACTTTACATGGCAATGAGATTGTAGGATCCGGTAGTGTAAAGTCTGGTCTACATTGAACAGCACCAACCAATGTAATCGTATAGCTAACTTAGTATAGGAGCTGGGTTGTTGTGTTACTACTGAATTAATAGGGCGAGGTCGTCAAGTCCGATGATTAAGACAGAGTGCATTGTGTCACGTGGCTATCGCTGGCCCAGCTGTGACCTTTATATGGTTTTATTACTGCGACGCTAATAGCAGCAGTGTCAATAAGTTCTCTCTCTCTCTCTCTCTCTCTCTCTCTCTCTCTCATTAATCAATGATCAGTCTAGACTAGAATCTCACTCTCAATTGAACTCTGCTTCTAATCGTTCTTAACCCGCGCTTCACCCACCCACACACGCGCGCACACTCCCACTGTGTAAATCATCTGAACTGTCTTCAGTTCTTTAGCCCAGAAAATTCATTCAGAATCTTTGGCCTCGTTTGTAGACCCGCGCCGTCTACAACTCCAAAATCTTGGCCTCACCTCGTTGGGTTCACATTGTCGTATCTTGGTGGGCCGTGAGACACCCACGGGGGCGGCGTAGGGTGCCGCCGAACGCAGGAAGATACCCTGGTTACGTAGGGTAGACCCACCATTGTGCGTCTCCGTGGACCATGAGACACCCAGGGGGACGGTGTAGCTCGACCTGTCATTACTGTTATGACATTTTAAACGAAATTCGTGTCGCTAAATCCGCCACTTCATTGCTTCTATTTAAGTTAGTGAAATTTGCATTTATTTATTTTTAATACCGTCTTTTGAAATGGAACATCGGAACAGCATTTTGTGGGAGTGTGTTTTTTCTTGTGTTCTCTTCCCGTTTCATAATACTTCTCCTATTTTTGTCTCTCCCCTCTCTTATATAATTACAGACGTTCTTTGCAAATAGAAGATGATTACGTCCTACGCATATCCCACGTGATAATCTCTAGTCGTGCATGCTAAATCAGTGACTAACACTCTGCTAAATTATTGGTTTCCCTGGCTGAGTCAGGCAACTCATTCCATGCTCCAGTGGCACTAGGAAAGAAGGGGCTCTATATCTCTTCCCTCTCCGTCTCTCATTCTTTCCCTCCTTTTCCTTCTCTCTCCTTCTCTCTCTCTGTCCCCTCTCTTTCCTCTCTTTCTCTCCTCATATCATTCCTCTCTCTCCTCATATCATTTGTCTCTTCACCTCTCTTCCCCGTTACCTCTCTCTCTCTCCTTTTCCCTCTCTTTCTCTCTCTCCTCATATCTTTTCTCCCGTCGCCTCTCTCCAATCCAATCCTCCAGTCAGACCACAATCTGTCACTCCAGGTCGCCTTCACAGATTTTTTTTTTTTTTTTTTTGAGAAGGATCGAAATCAGTACAAACCAAAAAAAAAAAAAGTTCTGGATATTGGCCTGTACACTGGAGTGAGCGCTCTATCGATCCTGCTCACGCAGCTGTCTCACCCCACCCCCTCCCCGACCACATGATTTACCAAAAAGGGGGGGGGGAGGGGGCAGTGTTAGCACGTCAGCAAGAAATCTAGGTCACGTTCTTGTAGTCAGGGCTAGCCGCGGGAGCATTTGTTGACAAACAGAGGAGCTGCTGCTATAAATAGATTGGCTGTGCACCTCGGTTTCCATTCTTAGAAATGTTTCCAAAAGTGTTTATGTTTTTATCAGTGCTCCAGACACTGGAGAGGTTAGTTTAAAAAAAAAAAAACAGCAATATAATATTAATCGCAAGGCCATTGCAACACTCTTAAGTTCAGACCTGTTACTTTTTCTAGGCCCACTCACACACTTGAAAACCCGAAAGGTGACCGTACTAGGAGGCAAGGCTAGAGGACGTGGTACACCCTCATTCACCAGAACCCGAAAGGTGAACGCACCAGGAGGCAAGGCAGGGGGGAGTGGTGCCCCCCCCCCCCACCCGGTTACGACCGAAGCAAACAGCTACGGATTATCCACCTCAATCTGAATCGGCAGTTCTCGCTGAAACGGATCGAGGTCTATACGATAGCAGAGCAATACGAGGCAGATGTCCTACTGTGCCAAGAGACTTTACGCTCAGACGAGGGGCCACCTCTTCTTTACGGCTTCACAGCCTACCGGTGTTCCTGCTCGAGGTGCCAGGTACTTGTAACGTTCGTACGTAATACGCTTACAGCCCGAGTAGTGGAATCCAGCGCCCCTGCGGGACCCGGTGGAACTGACACATTGACAGTGGAGGTGTACAAACATGGTCAGCGATTCACATGCGTAAACCTATACAATCCACCTAAGTCTGAGTTGCAATTCAAACTGCAAGAGCCTTTTGGTATAAGGATGATCGTTGCGGGTGATTTTAACGCTAAGTCCCCAGTGTGGGGATGCGCGGACTCTGATATCTGAGGGCGCCGACTACTTGAGATATGTGACGAAACAAATCTGGTTGTTTTGCAGGGCAAAGACAGCCCCCCGACCTTTCTGCACACCGGGCATGGGGGTATGTCGCGACCAGACTTGTCCCTGGTGTCAACTGACTTAAGGTCACAGTCAAGAGTGGACGTGCTCAACGACGTCGGGAGTGATCATCTGCCGGTCTTGGTCACAATCGAACTCGGAAAGCTCAGCGTGAGTGCCCCATATACAGAACCAAAATGGGTGTATAAACGTGCTAGAATGTGTTTAGATGACTTGTTGTCCACTTCCAGGTCGTGCTGTCAACATAGATATCAACCGATACTGTTGTTTAAGTGTTTGAACTAATCGACCCACCCGAAGCAATGATACCCTCTAAAGCGTGAAGCTACGCTTCTAATTCTAGTAAACAAATGTTTTACAAGTAGGTAATACTTCATCTTCACCTATCACTTTCGCCTGTACCTTTATCTGTTGAACCGTGGGACAGACCGTCTTTTTCCCATTGTCTTTTTGCCTTGAATAAAATCTATTTCAATGACAGGCCCGTCCATTCTTTTAAGTTATTTACCCATCGCATTCTATATCTGCCTCTCTTTCTTTTTCCTGGTACTGTTCTCTGAAATCTTTGCGAGCCCTGAGAACCTTGTGTTATGGCCATAAAGATTTAATTTGCTTTGTGGGACAGACCGTCTTTTTCCCATTGTCTTTTTGCCTTGAATAAAATCTATTTCAATGACAGGCCCGTCCATTCTTTTAAGTTATTTACCCATCGCATTCTATATCTGCCTCTCTTTCTTTTTCCTGGTACTGTTCTCTGAAATCTTTGCGAGCCCTGAGAACCTTGTGTTATGGCCATAAAGATTTAATTTGCTTTGTGGGACAGACCGTCTTTTTCCCATTGTCTTTTTGCCTTGAATAAAATCTATTTCAATGACAGGCCCGTCCATTCTTTTAAGTTATTTACCCATCGCATTCTATATGTGCCTCTCTTTCTTTTTCCTGGTACTGTTCTCTGAAATCTTTGCGAGCCCTGAGAACCTTGTGTTATGGCCATAAAGATTTAATTTGCTTTCTTCATTGTTTCGTAGTGAAGAAGGCCGTGGTCGTTGTGACTTTGTTTCTAATATCTTCGTTTCTGATGTGGTTTTTGGTATTTGCATATGGTGCCTAAGATCCTTCTATAGCATCTTTCTCTCTAGTTCTCCAGAGAATACTATTGACCAAAAAAAAAAAAACTCTCCTATTCTTATATATATGTGACCCCTGGCAAAAAAAAAAAAAAAAATTTCGGTGCTGACCTCCGTCCAGAAAGTTTGCCCACCTGTTGTCTATGTATGATACGTGGAAATTATTTTAAACTTCTTAGATCTCTACATGTGAAAACATGCGAAGTAACTCGTGCTCTCACTTTATTTCTGACTTGGTCTCGCATTATCTCCCCTCACAAAGAAGAAATAAGAGTCACAGTGTCTTCTCAAATATCCCAAACTGAACTTCTCCAGTAGAGTTCAGGGCATACACTTTAACGTAGTGAGTCGAATATGGCTGCGTGGTCGTGCGGTTTGCGCGCTGGACTGTCGTTCGGATTTATCGACGGTCGAGGGTTCAAACCCTGCCCGCTCCCATCCCCCGTCGTCCTGCGGGAGGTTTGGACTAGGATACAGTAAACTATCTTCAAATCTGAAGGAACATCCGAAACATGTAAAACATTTTACAAACATATGTCGCCGTTGAACACGACCTGACCTTATAGAACGCCGATATAGCAGGAGCCATTAACGTATCGCAGATAAAACTCTAATCGACCTCTCTCTCTCTCTCTCTCTCCCTCTCTCTCTCTCTCTCCCTCTCTCTCTCTCTCTCTCTCTCTCTCTCTCTCTCTCTTGTTCTGATCTGGTGTTTATGTTTGCCCACTCCTTGCAACTCTCTCATCAAAACAGCCACTCCACAATTCTACCTCTGCCTCATGCAGACATGCCTACAGTCCCGCATTATGCGGAACCGTCCCGCAAAAGCATCAAAAAAGCTCACATGTTCCGCCGTTCCGCATTCACGATTTTTTGTTCCGCCAAGTCTGAATTCCGACACAAAAAAAAAAAAAAAAATCGCCGATTTTTCATTATTTATTAATAATGCGAAATTAAAATACTGAATGCAAAATAAAATATATATAGGTCTGTGTTTATTGTTTACATTTCATCTTCTCCCGGACCCGGTGTGTCCTAAATTTACGAAGATAAGGTTGAGCTAGATCTAGACATAGATCTAGTACTCTAGGCTCTAGGTCTAGATACTAGATCTAGATTCTAGATCTATTCTTAGAATCTAGTAAGTGCTAATTATGCTAATAAGCCAAATGTTTCATTCAAATCCCTTTCTTTTCCCGACAATGGCTATACTACTTAGTCTACTTACTAGATCTAGTACTTACAGTACTTACTACTAGTCTAGACTAGATCTAGACTCTAGACTACTCTATCTCTAGACTATTGGCAATTGGAATTGCATTTGCCGTATTGCCACTATTGGAGTCTATAATTAGTATAATCAGAGTATTGTCACTATTCTAACAGTAACTAACACTAACTCAACTGGTTTCTTAGGTTTCTAAGTCCTAATTAATCTAGAAAAGGATTTTTTTTAAAAAATACGTTATTAAAGATCTAGATCTAGACCTAAATGTAATTAATTTTATTAGACACAGTAAGGCTAAGGCCTAAATAAGGCTACAGTTAGATCTACTATTCTACTTATTAGTATTATTACATCTTATAGTCTAAATTAATTATTAGTTTAGTTTCTAGATCTAAAAGTAAAAGTAGGACTGGCACTTCTGCTAAATCTCTAGAGATCTGTCTAGAAATAGACTTAGAAGCTGATAGATTAGATTCTAGTTTATTATGTAATAAATTTACTATTTATTTAGATCTAGTTCTCAATAAGTTGAATAAGTCTATAGATTAGTATAGATCTAGACTGACTAGACATTAATATTTAGATCTATAATCTATAATATTATTTTTATAATCTGTGTTCTTAGACTTATTAGGACTTATTAGATGTAGGTCTAGACTAGGTAAGTCACTAGTAGACTCTTAAATTATTTTAGTTAGATCTAGAACTAGAGACAACATCTAGGGTTATTAGAGTGATTAGAGTAGAGCCCTAGAAAAGGATAGATAATCAAGTAGATCTAGAATAATCTAGATCTAGTCAGTAGATTTATATCTAGTAGTAACAAATACAAATAGATATTAGTAACATTTGAGTCTAGGTCATTAGAATACATTTTAGTTAGAATTCATCATTTAGGAGTTAAGAACTATTGATTTCAAACAAAGGACATAATTATGAATTAAAGGTTTTCTTACTTTTAATTATAATATTTACATCTAATTTATAAGAAGCATGCTATTGTTGTTTTTAAAGTAATATAATTGAAGTTTTATTTATATTGCGTACAGTATTGCTAACAAACGCGTCCTTGTAATCACAACAAATTTCCGTAAGGATCAATAAAGCAGTCTTAGTCTTAGTCTTATGTTCCACATTGGGGCTCAAAATTCCACATTTTCAACCTGAGTGTTCCACATTCTGGGTCTTGGGGGTAGGCATGTCTGCTCATGAAGATCTGGTCTCTGGCTGCGGGTACCGCTTGTTTTGTTTCGTTGAATTCTAAGCAACATTCTGAACTGCAAAATACGAGATTCAAGTTTTTAGTCTTTATTGTCATCTTAAGTGGAGAGAGAGAGAGGGAATGTGGGGAGGAGGGAGATAAGCAGAAAGGAAAAAGAGAGAGAGAGAGTAGAGCTTCTGTGCATGTGTTAGAAAGTTGAAGGGGAGAATTGTAAAACAAAACTTTGGGTTGGGGGTGGGGGGCGAATTAAGCCTTTTTCTTCACATCCTTACAACAGTCCACATTACAAAAGTCCACATTACAAAAGTCCACATTCTCATGACAAAGGAAGGCTTACGGTGTAGTGGCATTTGTGGGTGACATGGCTTCCCTCGCGCGCTCACCCCCCCTTGTGGGGCTGCCTGGTACCCGAGGCCACTTCATTACTACAAGAATGAATCGAGATTGTCCGTTCTGGCCCCCGAGGCCAGTGCCGCACTCACTGGCGCCAGTATGTCCCGAACAATGGGATGTTTCGCCTACTTGAAGTACGGGCTGGCCAAGTCAATGGCACACCAGCAGACACTAGCATTGTTTCGTTAAAAACTAGAACCAAGCCTCTAATCCATAATTTACATTTATCTTGGTAAAAATAGGTCTCTCCTCCAATATATGCGCTACTAATAGGGTTTAGGAAATTAGTTCTTTAGCATTCCGGGGGTTATTACTTCTGATATCTAATTATATCCAGCATAAAAGGATTAACTTTCTTGTTTTGTGTACATATACAATGTACATTAATAAAGTGTACAGTTGGTCGCTAGTCTGTTAAAGATGTTTTCAATATTGTCAATTTTAGTTCGTCTGGAAGCGAGTGGTCTCGCCTTTCAACAAACTCTGCTAACAGATTGCCCATTACTTTTCACCCCTCCGATGTAAACATCGACGTATCAGCATCATAGATGTCTAGATGTCATCATAGATGTCTAGATGTCATCATAGATGTCTAGAAGCTTTTTCTTAGCATTTAATTAGTGCATTTTGTGTATACCAGCATTCGCGGACAAATGCTTACGAGGAAGTTGTATGGTTGTGACGACACACTTGTTCCTTGACTTTCACTTGGTAGCCTTTAAGGCTTTTTTTTTTGTTTACAATGTATGTACCGAATAACATGTAACAAATGTAGCTGGCAACTGACATTTTGTTTCTCTGTAAGCTGTTTTAATGTTTTATTTCTAGTAGTAACCTTTTTGACTAGAAGCAGCACGCTGATGTTTCAGCTAACTAAAAATATTTCTCTAAAACTCAGTGTTCCGATGGGAGTTACGTTTAGTTCATAGCACATTGTATTAGGTTCACGTGACTCCACTATTGAAACGCGCCATATCCGCGCATGGAGTCGGGCCCCAGGTAATTTATTCTAAATTTTTCATCATGGCAGACTTATATGTAGAAGTGTTTTAAGCAATGTCACATCTTGTGTGCTCTATGCGTGAGCGATAAACTAGTGTCTTCATATCACTTCAGGCATACAATCGAGTACCTTGTGAATCTACAGAATAAGGCAATGTATTCGATTCCGAAGATTAAAGATGAGTGCAGTACTTCACGTGACCTCGCAAACCCAGTTAATCGAGTACCTTGTGAATCTACTTAATAAGGCATTGTATTCGATTCCGAAGATTAATGATGAGTGCAGTACCTCACGTGACCACGCAAACCCAGTTAATCGAGTACCTTGTGAATCTACTGAATAAGGCATTGTATTCGATTACGAAGATTAAAGATGAGTGCAGTACCTCACGTGACCACGCAAACTCAGTTGCGACTTCCATATTTTGCCACATCAGGGCCACGACTATTTGTACTTTGGGCTGACAGTGACAAAAGATTCTCTTTAGCGCGGGACCCCTCTAAGGCGCAAGGCCTTGAGTGGTTACTCCTCTCGCCACCCCTATGGTCGCCTCTGCTCAGATGAAAAATAAATCTTAGAGACCGTGGAGTTAGCAGACGGCCGGGGTATTAAGTTGTACTGACTGGTAATGGCTTGCATACCCCAGATGTCTGCTTCCTACCAAGAGTAGGACATTCCTACTGTCTGGCGTCGATCCACATTAGATGATTGGGAAACAAGACGAATCCACCAACTTCTGGTGGGGGGTGACAGCTTAGTTCTAGACCAAAACAACAACATAAGAATGTTTTAAATGAACCTGTTCGGTATTTAACATTTTACAAGTATCTCGCCCAGAGTTGAGATGGCTTGGGGGGGGGGGATAGGTTTGGTTAGTTCGTGAGCCGAGTTTGGAAGAGTTGTATTCTCCTTTTTGTACTCACACCTGGTTCTCACCTGTAAGGCCGTCATTAGCGTAAATTAATGTCAGGTATTTGATCTCAAATTAAATTTGTCAGGTTGTATTACAGCACATGTTCACGTGTAGCCAACGTCATGAGCTGTTTATCTGACACAAAGATAGCCAAGTCTTGTAAGATAAGCCTAGATGTTATTACACAAGTCCAGAGCAATCCATTACATAATGAGTTCCGCAGCCTATTTTTTTTCACCCACCAGTTCCTCTCAATATTGTAGATGTCCTGGACCACAAGCAGTTCTTCTATTTCTCACTATAAACCTGCATTGACTACAAGACGTAAATCTGGGGTTTTTTTTTAAATTCATTTCGAAATCTACGCCAGAGATTGGATATAGGTAGATTTAGATAGATACACTTTTTAAAAAAGCTGTGGTGGCTGAGTAGTAAAGCTCTTGGCTTCCGAAACGGGGGTCCCAGGTTCGAATCCTGGTGAAAGCCAGTATTTTAATTTTGGGATCTCTATGGTGCCTCAGCTCTAATGGGTACCTGACTTTACTTGGGGAAAAGTAAAGGCGGTTGGTCGTTGTGCTAGCCACATGACACTCTCGTTAACCGTGAGCCACAAAAAAAAAATTACCTTTACATCATCTGCCCTTTAGACCGCATGGCCTGAAATGGGAACTTTACTTTATACAGTTATCAACTAAATAATACGAATGACTTTGTTCTAAAACGCTCCGTACACACAAATTTTCATGTACCGTTGAAAATGAAAAGCTTAATATTTCCTATTTTCTGTACGCCGGATACACACGAAAAGTTGAGCTATTTATAGTTATCCACTACAAAATATACTGTCCTCCATATGGAGCTGGCAAGAACAGCATTGAGACTCATTGGTCGAGTCCGCCCCTATAGATAAAATGATATCCCATAACCAACAAAGCAAACTCAATGCTAACAAGTGTGTTGTTTTGTGTATACGGTACCTCTAATAACTCAACAGTGGATCGGAACAATTCTCGGATGTTGGCAATTAGTCGAGGGAGACTACTCTAGTGGTTTGTAAAGAAAATTCCTCCAACACTTACTGGGTTGTCTGTCGAAGTACCCGTTACAGAGATAGATGTATAAAAAAAAAAAAAACACCAAAAAAAAAACAGACCACTGCTGATTGGCCATTTTCCACATACATTATTATTGTGTATATATGATGATACCAAATAACAAGATATGCAGGAGAGAATTTTACGATTGCGGATACATGACTTAACATCGGTCAGAAAGCCTCGTGAATCAAGCGTATGTTTTGTGAATAAAAAAGGTGGGAAGGGATGAGCATATTTTTACCACACAAACAAACAGCCTCTCTCTCTCTTTTGTTCTTTAGGGACCTTCACTTTAACCCCTTTAGTTGTTGACGGCCGTTGACTTGCAGCACCGAACAGCTGGTAGAGACAACTAAACCGCTGTAGGCGTATTACATCTCAACTTGTATAACTTGACTTGAATAACTTCTTTGTGTGCACTATTGTACATATATATATATATATATATATTAGATAGATAGATTGATAGATAGATACAACTTTGATTACAATATAGACAAAGTCAACTTGAGATCAAATGTAGTAGCCCAAAGTAACAATTGGTATTTTAAATAAAATCTTTAAAAAAAAAAAAAAAAAAAAAATTGCACGTCTTTTCAGTCTTGCGTTCTGGTCCTGGAGTCGTCTGTTTTACCTAAGGCCGCCGACCACAATGCCGCGTATCTTCCATCAATCACACTTCGTAGCCAACCTCTTCCCGGCGTCGCCATAGTAACACACACACACACACACACACACACACACACACACCTCCCCTTACAATGTTTTTTTTTCTGGTCTTCATTGTCTCCGCCGCCCCCCCCCCCCAACATTTTAAAAAAATCTCGTTGTTTCTCTTTGATAACGTGATTTGTTTGGTTTTCATAATTATCAGGCGCTCTTTCAGACCTGAAGATTATGACGTCCTAGTCTTCATCTCTTATATAAGGACGTCAGGGGATGGAAGCGTCCTAGGTTGAAAGACTCCCGAGACATTGACGACAATCCGAAGTGCGTACCACACGACCATCCGGTGTTGTGGGTCTAGGACAGGGGTTCTCAACCTGAGAGTCGCGACCCCCTTGGGGGGTCGATTGACAATTTGCCAGGGGTCGCCGAGCTTAAAAGGTTGAGAACCGCTGGTCTAGGAAATGCTGACTTTATGCTGATGATACTAGATTAGTCTCATCAGATCATGTGATCTCACTGAACCAAACGAACAATGCAGTCATTCATAAAACTTTCCAGCCCCCCCCCCCCAACTTTCTCTTTAACCTTCGCGACCAGCAATTAGGTTTCTAGTAAGCAGCATGTAATTGAAACGATTTGGCATTGAGACAAAACAATGTTCGGTCCTGTCAATCTCCTGAACACAGGTTAGCTGTTAAGGTTTTGTCGGGCCGTTGCTAAACTACAGACGAACTCTATGACATTTACACCTAGTGTTACCTCATCGCTACGTCTGCAAGGCGAAATAGTTTTCTCGTTTGGTAAGGTCGTGGCCAATATACAACCAGTGCCCAGAAATCTCAGCGTAAGATTTCAACTATTTTCTGGTAAAGTGATAAATAGCCAAACTCAAAAAAAAAAATGGATTTCCTATTTCATGGTATCAATAACTTTGTGTTTAGTCCAGCCAGTCAGTCCTGAATACACTCCCCCCCCCCTTTTTTTCCTTTTTTGCAAGTTACTAAGTTTAGACAGTATACACACACACACTTGAATGTCTGTCATCAATATTGTTAGAATTGTTACATTGTGTAACGTGTCAGAAAATAAGCTCAGGGCAAAGACTTTAGCGTTTAACTCGTATGCAAACAGGTCACGACCACATTTGTTTTCATATTAACAGAAGTAAATCTACATAGGTTATCAGGCATATATATAGTTTATCTGAAATAATCTATCATGTATACACAATCATTTACACACAGTTTAACATTTATACTGCACTCCTCATTAATCTTCGGACTCGAAGAGAAGCTTTATTATTATCATGCACTTATATCATGTATTATCAAGTACACATTTTTTTTTGTATACATAGACTATCAAATATAAACGCATAGGATATCGTGTATCGACACATAGTATCATGAATGGACATATAAACTATCTATGTATCTACACATAGACTATCATTTATGGGCATAGATTATCATGCTTGGACACATAGGTTAAGCACACATAGACCACACAAGATTTGTGTAACTAAATGTGGCATGCACGTTGGAAGTGACGCTATCACTGAGAATGGTTTGGGTTCGAGACCAAACGTAAAAAGAAGTGAACAGTAGTTTCCATGGCTACCTACTGATGCTACTCAACAAGGAATCCGTAAAAACAAAGATAAAGGCACATTCCTCGTCCCATATGCTAGGACAAATTTGTACAAATACTCCTTCTTCCCTAGTGCTATTAGAGCACGGAATGGGTTGCCTGAGCTAGCCAGGAAAACCAGTGACTTGGTAGAATTTGAGTTATTGGTTAATATGCATGACTGAATGCGTGACGCGTGGGACGTAATCATCTTCTTTTTTTGAAGGAACGTCTGTATTATATAAGATAAGATAAGGTAAACATTGTCGCTTTCAACTTTGATGGGTCTCTTTGACTCCCTCATTATCTGATCGATGTTTCAAGGTTTAAAACAAATCTACATGATATGTATTGTAAGCACCGGGAAATGCTTAGTCAAGTCTCTCTGACATTTAGATGTTAGGTGCTGTATGCCTTCACTTGGCAAGTGAGATCCTATCACACCTGGAGAGCACACTTGCAGATGAGAGATGCATGTTTATACTAGGGCTACACACTCTCTGATCGCATTTAGTGCTGCCCCGGGCCACATATGACCTAACTGTACTTGTGTTTTTCCGGACCCAGCTATTTATGGCTGACCTTCAACTTGACGCAGACTTGGTTCGATAAATGAAGATATATACCCCCCCCCCCAAATCCCACGTGTGTGTCAAGAGAAAGTTTGAGAAGCCTTGAGAGATCTAGAAGAATAAGACGCCACGAAACCCCCCTTTCGTAGAGTGAAGCACTGTCTCAATGTCTGTCTATACTTTAGGCAACGAAACCAGAGTCAGTAGAGTAGGAGGTTAGGGTTTATCCTTTATCCCTCAGGTGATTTAATGTTGAGGCCTAAAGTCTTGCGCCTCATCAATCTATGTCTTTCTATGTTCTGTGTTCTCTCTACTTTCTCTCTTCTTTCTCTCTACCTTCTCTCTGCTTTCTCTCTACTTTCTTTCTACTTTCTCTATACTTTCTCTCTACTTTCTTTCTACTTTCTCTCTGCTTTCTCTCTACTTTCTTTCTACTTTCTTTCTACTTTGTCTCTACTTTCTCTCTGCTTTCTCTCTACTTTCTCTCTACTTTCTTTCTACTTTCTCTCTACTTTCTTTCTACTTTCTCTCTGCTTTCTCTCTACTTTCTTTCTACTTTCTCTCTACTTTCTCTCTACTTTCTTTCTACTTTCTTTCTGCTTTCTCTCTACTTTCTCTCTACTTTCTTTCTACTTTCTCTCTACTTTCTTTCTACTTTCTCTCTGCTTTCTCTCTACTTTCTTTCTACTTTCTTTCTACTTTGTCTCTACTTTCTCTCTGCTTTCTCTCTACTTTCTCTCTACTTTCTTTCTACTTTCTCTCTACTTTCTTTCTACTTTCTCTCTACTTTCTTTCTACTTTCTCTATACTTTCTCTATACTTTCTCTATACTTTCTCTCTACTTTCTCTCTACTTTCTTTCTACTTTCTCTCTGCTTTCTCTCTACTTTCTCTCTACTTTCTTTCTACTTTCTCTCTACTTTCTTTCTACTTTCTCTCTACTTTCTTTCTACTTTCTCTATACTTTCTTTCTACTTTCTCTCTACTTTCTTTCTACTTTCTCTCTGCTTTCTCTCTACTTTCTTTCTACTTTCTTTATACTTTCTCTCTACTTTCTCTCTACTTTCTCTCTACTTTCTCTCTACTTTCTTTCTACTTTCTCTCTGCTTTCTCTCTACTTTCTTTCTACTTTCTCTCTGCTTTCTCTCTACTTTCTCTCTACTTTCTTTCTACTTTCTCTCTACTTTCTTTCTACTTTCTCTCTGCTTTCTCTCTACTTTCTCTCTACTTTCTTTCTACTTTCTCTCTACTTTCTTTCTACTTTCTCTCTGCTTTCTCTCTACTTTCTTTCTACTTTCTCTCTACTTTCTCTCTACTTTCTTTATACTTTCTCTCTACTTTCTTTCTACTTTCTCTCTACTTTCTTTCTACTTTCTCTATACTTTCTCTATACTTTCTCTCTACTTTCTTTCTACTTTCTTTCTACTTTCTTTCTGCTTTCTCTCTACTTTCTTTCTACTTTCTTTCTACTTTGTCTCTACTTTCTCTCTGCTTTCTCTCTACTTTCTTTCTACTTTCTCTCTGCTTTCTCTCTACTTTCTTTCTACTTTCTCTCTGCTTTCTCTCTACTTTCTTTCTACTTTCTTTCTACTTTCTCTCTACTTTCTTTCTACTTTCTCTCTGCTTTCTCTCTACTTTCTTTCTACTTTCTTTCTACTTTCTCTCTACTTTCTTTCTACTTTCTCTCTACTTTCTTTCTACTTTCTCTCTACTTTCTTTCTACTTTCTCTCTGCTTTCTCTCTACTTTCTCTATACTTTCTTTCTACTTTCTCTCTGCTTTCTCTCTACTTTCTCTCTACTTTCTTTCTACTTTCTTTCTACTTTCTCTCTGCTTTCTCCCTTCTTTCTTTCTACTTTCTTTCTACTTTCTCTTTACTTTCTTTCTACTTTCTCTCTGCTTTCTCTCTACTTTCTTTCTACTTTCTTTCTACTTTCTCTCTGCTTTCTCTCTACTTTCTTTCTACTTTCTCTCTACTTTCTCTCTACTTTCTTTCTACTTTCTCTCTACTTTCTTTCTACTTTCTCTCTACTTTCTCTCTACTTTCTTTCTACTTTCTCTTTACTTTCTTTCTACTTTCTCTCTACTTTCTTTCTACTTTCTCTCTACTTTCTCTCTACTTTCTTTCTACTTTCTCTTTACTTTCTTTCTACTTTCTCTTTACTTTCTTTCTACTTTCTCTCTACTTTCTTTCTACTTTCTCTCTACTTTCTCTCTACTTTCTTTCTACTTTCTTTCTACTTTCTCTCTACTTTCTTTCTACTTTCTCTCTACTTTCTTTCTACTTTCTCTCTACTTTCTTTCTACTTTCTTTCTACTTTGTCTCTACTTTGTCTCTACTTTCTCTCTGCTTTCTCTCTACTTTCTTTCTACTTTCTCTCTGCTTTCTCTCTACTTTCTCTCTACTTTCTTTCTACTTTCTCTTTACTTTCTTTCTACTTTCTCTTTACTTTCTTTCTACTTTCTCTCTACTTTCTCTCTACTTTCTTTCTACTTTCTCTCTACTTTCTCTCTACTTTCTTTCTACTTTCTCTCTACTTTCTCTCTACTTTCTTTCTACTTTCTTTCTACTTTCTCTCTACTTTCTTTCTACTTTCTTTCTACTTTCTCTCTACTTTCTTTCTACTTTCTCTCTACTTTCTTTCTACTTTCTCTCTACTTTCTCTCTACTTTCTCTCTACTTTCTCTCTACTTTCTTTCTACTTTCTCTCTACTTTCTTTCTACTTTCTCTCTACTTTCTTTCCACTTTCTCTCTACTTTCTTTCTACTTTCTCTCTACTTTCTTTCTACTTTCTCTCTACTTTCTCTCTACTTTCTCTCTACTTTCTCTCTACTTTCTCTCTACTTTCTTTCTACTTTCTTTCTACTTTCTCTCTACTTTCTTTCCACTTTCTCTCTACTTTCTTTCTACTTTCTCTCTACTTTCTTTCCACTTTCTCTCTACTTTCTCTCTACTTTCTTTCTACTTTCTCTCTACTTTCTTTCTACTTTCTCTCTACTTTCTCTCTACTTTCTTTCTACTTTCTCTCTACTTTCTCTCTACTTTCTTTCTACTTTCTCTCTACTTTCTCTCTACTTTCTTTCTACTTTCTCTCTACTTTCTTTCTACTTTGTCTCTACTTTCTCTCTGCTTTCTCTCTACTTTCTTTTTACTTTCTTTCTACTTTCTCTCTACTTTCTTTCTACTTTCTCTCTACTTTCTTTCCACTTTCTCTCTACTTTCTCTCTACTTTCTTTCTACTTTCTCTCTACTTTCTCCCTACTTTCTCTCTACTTTCTCTCTACTTTCTCTCTACTTTCTTTCTACTTTCTCTCTACTTTCTTTCTACTTTCTTTCTACTTTCTCCCTACTTTCTCTCTACTTTCTTTCTACTTTCTCTCTACTTTCTTTCTACTTTCTTTCTTCTTTCTCTCTACTTTCTTTCTACTTTCTCTCTATTCTTTCTACTTTCTCTCTACTTTCTCTCTACTTTCTCTCTACTTTCTTTCTACTTTCTCTCTTTCTTCCCCCGCCCTTCTTTTTTTTCCCCCGATATGTGAAAAATATCAGGTTGAACCGAGACCAATCGCCCCAGAAGGCCTGAACACTGACCTGACACGTCGTAACCTGTGGGCATTAGAGACCAATAGATGGTGGCCACATCACAAGTCTGCACGACGTGGCAACGAGCTATTGGTTTTAACTATAACGGATGGTCTCGGTTGAACTCAGGTTTTAGGCTCAGGTTTGTTACATGACGTCTAGAAGATACTGAAGTGGTGCCTGAAGTTTGTGATTTCTTTCGATTTGCAATGTCTCTTGTCACTGTTAGGTCGCACAATGTCATTTTAGACATTCCTTCTACCATCTGTTGGCAGATGCTGCCGAGCTATAAGAGAAGCGCATTATATACTCATTTGACTTTGGATCAAATCCAGGATTTTCTTAGTTCTCCGTTTAGTCGTCACTGTTTATTTCCCTTTGCAGTCTTTCCCCCCCCTGCTTATGTCCCTTTGCAGTCCACCACCACCCCGCCACTGCTTAGGTCCCTTTGAAGTGCTCTCCACTGTACATATCCTCCAAAAGTCCTATTCATTTTTTTGATGTCCCTGTCATTGGCGGTCGTTGGCTTGTAGCACCAAACTGCTGGCAGACATCTAAACCGATGTAGCCGTATTATATTTTAACTTGATAAAACTTCAAATAACTTGAATAAATTACTTGTGAATAATACTACGCATAACCTTTTTTTTTTTTATTATAATTTATTCAAAGTTAAGTTGATAAAAAGGTAAAACAAATGCACTAGACTTTAAAGTAATAACACAATCTCACTACAATCTCACTACAATCTCACTACAATATCACAGCCACTCAGTCTCACGTTCTGTAGTCTACTGTCCTAAGACACTGACGACACTGCCACCTAGCTTGCATCATTCACAACCAATCGCTATCATCTTCCCAACGTCACCATAGAAACACACACACACACTCCATAACAATCTCTCATCAGGGCCTCTCTAATATATTGTTCCCCTGAAGTCCTCCCTTTTGGCCCTGAAAACCTACATTGGTGTGCAGTGAAAGTGATCGATACTGTTTACTTTTAAAGGCACTTATATTCACTTTTGGCTAAAAAGAAGCTCAACTGGTCAAGCATTCAGATTTCATTTCCAGTACTCACTTCCTGACAGATCTTGTTCATAGTCGCGTCATTGCAATTTTTCTTTCCGGTGGACTGTGGGCTAGGTCAGATTTTTGTTTGTTACTGCTTAGGTCGATGGGCCAAATGCAAAGGTAAAAGTCTTGGGCAATCTTTGACAGGACTCTGTTGAAAACAAATACTTGGGATGGAATACCTGGGGGGGGGGGGGGGATTTTGCAATACTGCAGTATCTCTTCAGGTCAGAGCTATGGCACAGAGCCAGTCTTAGGTGTAAGTCTGGCATAGACTAGAATTGGGCAATAATTTGTGTGTGTGAGAGAGAGAGAGAGAGAGAGCTGTGAAGAAAGAGTGGGGGGAGGGGGGGACACAACTACCATCTGTAATAAGAAACTCGCTCTCACCTCCCCCTCCCACAAAATCTGTCAGTAAATACATAAATCATAATTAGTTGCTTTTTTAGACTCTTGCCTTTAATTGATTTTTAACTTATTAATGATTTATTTTATTTTTGTATAATATAACATTTTCTTTTACCGAATTAATAGCTTTTCATAACAAGGAACTCCTGTTAGTTCTAGTTAGGTCGTAATGACATAGCAATATTCGCGTTTCAAAAGGAGCGATTTAAACTCGTGCATGACCAGTGGTCATGGTGTCCAGAAATTGTCCTATTATTCCCTCGAGGCACTGGACCCCAAATTAAGAACATTGTTTGTGCTATTTAGATAGCCAGTGCTTCTCTCTCTCTCTCTCTCTCTCCCTCTCTCTCTCTCCCTCTCTCTCTCTCCCTCTCTCTCTCTCCCTCTCTCTCTCTCCCTCTCTCTCTCTCCCTCTCTCTCATCCTCTCTCTCTCTCCCTCTCTCTCTCTCTCTCTCTTCCTCTCTCTCTCTCTCTCTCTGTTTGAATAATGCAAATAGTCGCCTAGGCTGGAAGTTTATCAACACTTTCACCCTAATCCCTTAGTCTGTTGGACCGTTGGAGCACCACAGTAGATCTGTTGACCGCCTTTCTCCATTCCTCTCTGTCTTTTGTCTTGGGTAGAACCGCGTTCTCTCTCGGCTTCGGCTTCCTGGTACTGTTCCCTGAAGGAGCATTGAGAACCTTGCGATATGGCTATAGAGTTTTATCTTATCTTTTTATCTTATCTTCTTATTTTATCTTCTTATCTTATCTTCTTTTCTTGGCTAGACTAGTTTATGGTCTTGGTTTGGACCAATCAAACGAAACTCTATTTCTCTTAAAAGCTCAAACTTCTTGCAAGTAAAAGTGTTGGCAAACTCGAAACTTTATTTTCAAAGTAACAATGATCATCTGGTGTTTCCTAGTGACAAAGTAACAATGATCATCTGATGGTCCCTAGTGACAAAGACGTTTGAGTCTCATTCCATCTATTTACATTTCAACAAAACGTGTGAGAACTGTTGCGCCGTGTCTAAGAAAAAAGAAAGAACAATAACTGTCATTGATTAAAAATAAAGTTCAGTCTTAAGATACTTGCGATGATCACCACGCTAGGCTCGAGTTTCTTCAGTCTCAAATCTTGAAGTCATTTATCGAATTGTAAAACTCAGTCTAGATCTAGATGTTCTTCAGATGTATCTAGATTTTATCGCTCAGCTTCCAAAAGGCCTGACTCGCTTTGATTGCGTTCACACAGTTGGACTTGACAACAGGCATGGCTGCCTGGTCGTGCGGTTTGCGCGCTGGACTGTCGTTCAGATTTATCGATGGTCCAGGGTTCAAACCCTGCCCGCTGCCATCCCCCGTCGTCCTGCGGGAGGTTTGGACTAGGAAGTAATTATCTTCAACTCTGAAGGAACATCCGAATTGTGTAAAACAAACAACAGGCACAACGCCGTATCGAATTTTTCGACTCTCCCCTTTTGATGATTGACATTCTTTTCCCTTTGGAGAACACAAAAGTAATTAGTGTTGCCACCTTAAGCACATTCCGATAAGCACATCGCCAGACTTTTAGACCATGTTTCCATCACGACTGAGTGTTCTATACACGCCTGATTGAATTGAGACTCGCCCATCACAGCTGAGAAGTGTCTTTATTATTCGTGTCATCTCCGCGCCAGCTACCACATTGTTGTCGCAGCATGCTTACGAAAGTCAACATCAGTGTATTCTTTCGCATTTTGTTTCAAGCAAGAAATCAAAATCTGTTGGTCATGTGGGGGCATTGAACCTCTTCGCTCCACGGGTGCTAGGCAGCTGCTCGTGTCGTCCAGGCGTTGAGACATAGAGAGCCTCTAGATTAGTGTTAGGGGGGGGGGGGTCGTTCGCAAATGACGTCACGCAAAAAATGAACTTTTTTGAACGCCCCCTCCTCCCTCCACCTTGTCACAAAGTATCACAAATTCTCAGACCCCCCCCTCCCACCCCCCTCTGCGTCACGTCACAAAATAAAAAAAAAAATTATTTATTTCAAGTTCATTCGGATGTTTCACTCGTTAACGTCTGTGTGTTGATGAAATGTTCGTTGATGAATTCAAGTCCTTTGGGCGATGTCACAGCTGAGCTTTCGATACATACATTGAATTGAACTTTTTCTTCTCCATTTCATGTTGTTTTCAGGTTAGAGATTTGAATTTTAAAAAAAAAAACACACGCTCACGTCGTTATTTTTCCGGAAATTTAAAGGCAAACTCCGATGGTTTTGATAATTTTGGATATAATATGTGTTTTGATCTACAGATAAGGGAATATATTATTCTTTTGTTTTTATTTGCAATAATAACTTAGTAGTTGATGTTTTTCTGACGTAATTTTCCTGCGCATCCAAAACGGTCAGACTTTCACCGGGTTTCTGTGTGACGTCACGCATGCCTATTAATTTAATCTAGTTGACTTATTGTATAACGGAAAACCATTACAGTAACGTTTACATTCTCGTAAAAGAGATAAATCTTCGTCTATGTCAGGGGTTCTCAACCTGTGGGTCGCGACCCCCTTAGGGGTCGATTGACGATTTGCCATGGGTCGCCTAAGATCATCGAAATTATGGATTGATTTAGTCTATTCTTCTATTGCTGTGTGGATGGGGGTCGCCGCAGAGTGGGGATTGTAAAAAGGGGTCGCCGAGCTTAAAAGGTTGAGAACCGCTGGTCTATGCAGTTAGATCTAGATCTTGTAAGCAAAGAAAAAAATGCGTGTTAAAGGAGATTTACATGCTTGACTAACCACGGCAGTGCGTTTCTTCTCTCCTGACCTCTCAACACACAACAAACACTATCGGTTGGTTGTCTTGTCATGACCGACTACACGTAGTCTCGACTAGCCTTACACTGACCAGTTTGTTCGAATCAGTCAGACACACGATCTATTTACTTCTTCGGACAGAGAAAGGCTTAGATGAAAATGTTACTTTTTTTTCTCGAGTTGGTTGTCCTAATGCTTTTAAATCTATCTATCTATATATAACTGTACCATAGCGCTTGACTAGGCCGTCACTAAGACTTACAGCCTAACAGCTACTGTAAGAATGAAGCGATACGATTGGTCAAATCTAGTTTCCCTTTCAGTATTGTTGATGGAAGTGACGTATGCCTAACCTAAAAACAAAAATATCAAAGAACCCCGCTTTTTTTGGAGATGTCAATGTTTGTTTTGTAAAATGTTTTACATGTTTCGGATGTTCCTTCAGAGTTGAAGATAATTACTTCCTAGTCCAAACCTCCCGCAGGACGACGGGGGATGGGAGCGGGCAGGGTTTGAACCCGGGACCATCGATAAATCTGAACGACAGTCCAGCGCGCAAACCGCACGACCAGGCAGCCATGTCAAGAATTTACTGACTAATTTATTAAATATAAATGTTTCTAAGCATTGAAATAAAAAATGGTAAAATGTTTACTATTACAACTTTTTACTTAGAAATAAAATATGTCAATAAGTCTAATTTGAAAAACCATCGGAGTTTCCAATAAGATTAGTACTTTTGAGAAGAACAACGTGGAATTCTCAGTCGGCAGTGCCAACAGGATGTTTTTTCAGTTGAACTCCTCAAACAAGACTGAAATATCTCTATAGTTTCAATGCGTTTTATTTGAGAATAAAACTACCTGAGAAGTGCATGTTGAAATGATTACCTAAAAAATGTTGTTTATCGAAGATTTTTGAAGATTAAAAAAAAATATTTTATTTGTGTTTTTTTTCCTTGAATTTTAAATTTGTGACGTCACAAAATCGCTACCCACCCCCCTTTTTCCCCTTTGTCACAAAGTGTCACATTTTCTCCCCCCCCCCTCCCCCAAGAGCGTGACGTCATTTACGAACGACCCCTTAGGGCTGCTGATGCTTGGATCTAAGGTCAACTTTGGCACAAACATCAAGTCTTAGTCTAGACACACGGCGCCAATAGTCTTGTTTTTTGGTCCCCCCCCCCCCTTTCCCCCGCAACTTATTTAGTTTTTTTTTTTATTTGTTTTAATTTGTTTTTTTGTTTTTTTAAATCCGCTGTTCTTTACAAATGTGAGATTTTAGAAAAACAAAAACTTTTTTATAACCGAACAGTAAATTCCCAGCACCGGTAACAGATGTGTATATTGTACAAGTTTCTTAACCTCTGCCAAACACTTAGTTCTGCCACGGATTGATATTGGGTAATCTTTCAGATGTTTCCCATGTTAGGAATCAACTCAAGTGAGATTCCCATGTGTACAAATGACGTTTGAAACCTAACTCCAGCGACACCTGATGAATGCTGGTTACGGGTCAAAGGTCAAGGGTGGATTGTCAAGTACACTTGACCTTGTCTGAAAATAGGGGCGCGCAGAAACGACCGGCGAACACAAACGTAACAGGATATAAATAGAACAATATTGAAGGCATTGTTGATGTGCAAGTTTGCAATGTATGAATCACGTGACATGTTCATTTTGCATTTTTAGCATTTCTCGAGAGACATAGTTTAGCTGCTATCCGCTAGTGTAGAATAGTAGTAGTGTCTAGTGGACTGGGCGCACAATAAATGTCACAATAAATCATGCATCAACCTCTTCACCAAGTGTAGTCTGAATTAGATTTTAAAGGGAAACTCCGATGGCTTTGACAATTTGTGACAAGGTAAATAAATGTCACAATAAATTATGCATCAACCTCTTCACCAAGTGTAATCTGAATTAGATTTTAAAGGGAAACTCCGATGGCTTTGACAATTAGTAACAACAGAAATAAATGTCACAATAAATTATGCATCAACCTCTTCACCAAGTGTAATCTGAATTAGATTTTAAAGGGAAACTCCGATGGCTTTGACAATTTGTGACAAAGTAAATAAATGTCACAATAAATTATGCATCAACCTCTTCACCAAGTGTAATCTGAATTAGATTTTAAAGGGAAACTCCGATGGCTTTGAAATTTGTGACAAAGGTCGAGTCTTGATTTACAGATAATGAATATATTATTATTTTTTTTATTTGCAATAATAACTTTGTAATTGATGTTTTTCCGACGTAATTTTCCTGCGCATCCAAAACAGTCAGACTTTCACCGGGTTTCTATGTGACGTCACAAATACGTTTAATTTAATCGGGCAGTCTGTATTTTCTCGCCTGACCACTCAACACACAACAAACACTATCGGTTGGTTGTCTTGTCATGACCGACTACACGTAGTCTCGACTAGCCTTACACTGACCAGTTTGTTCGAATCAGTCAGACCTGCGATCTATTTACTTCTTGGGACAGAGAGAGGCTTAGATGAAAATGTTACTTTTTTTCCCTCAAATTGGTTATCCTAATGCTTTTAGATCTATCTATACATGTATATATATATATAACTGTATCATAGCTCTGGACTAGGCCGTCACTAAGCCTAACAGCTACTGTAATAATGAAGCGATACGATTGGTTAAATCTTAGTTTCTCTTTCAGTATTGTTGAGGGAAGTGAAGTATGAAATAACTTAAAACAAAATTTCAAAGAATCCCGTTTTTTATTTTAGATATCAATAATTTACTGACTAATTTATTAAATATAAATGTTTCTAAGCATTTAAATACAAAATGGTAAAATTTTTACTATTACAACTTTTTACGCAGAATTTAAATATGTCAATAACTCAAATTTGAAAAACCATCGGAGTTTCCCTGTAAGTATGTGCACAAAAAATATTGTAACGGACTCTATCATAAAGGAAATGAGTACATACATATATACATTTTTCCCAAAGAATAGTTTAATTTTGCACCCGGCTCTAGGTTTCAGTTGGCTAAGTCCTGACCTACATATTCAACGAAATGGAAAACTACGAATTTCATTTGACACCATTAGCCAGTCTCAGCTAGTACATCTATTTTTAACTCGTATGATTCCATTAGTCAGACAGTCTCAGCTAGTACATCTATTGGTGCATTTCTGAGTCTGAGACTTGGTCAGACACTCTTTGCTAATTAAGCTATAGGCATAGACTTCCAATTTTGTTTTCTGCTGAAGAGAGAGGAGCCCCCACTTTGTGAGTACTGTGACTCTCGCCTCACCGTGGAACATATCCTCATTGATTGCCCCCAGATACCAGGATGTCAGGGAAAATTTTTTTTAAACACACACCTTGAAAACACTATTCGACAATGTCGACCCTGGGAAGGTACTGGGCTTTGTCCGGGAGGTGGGGTTGTCTAGGAAGATCTGATTTTTGAACTGTGAACATATATTTACATAAGACTTTTACCAAATTATTAAATTTTTACTACCTTTACTATTTTAACTGTGAATAGACCTTGTTTTTAACGATTTAACTGTATAGAAGTT